>NC_081352.1:7957313-7981465 GCF_029784015.1 Lycium ferocissimum
GAATCTCGGGGGGGGGGGGGGGGGGGGGGGGGGGGGGCTCCTTTTATTACTATAGCATCCGGTCCCATCTATCAATTAAATTCCCTCTTCGTTTTCTCTTCAGCCTCCCAAGTCATATTCTTACTATTATTCTCTCGTTACCGCACCTTAGCAAAGGCCACGTCTTTAGCACGCCTATCCTTTCCTTACGGACGGTGTAATAAGATTCAATATTCTTCGGGCTAAATTCTACCTTCTTGTCCGATCTCGTTACACCTTTCATGGGTGATATCTTTAAGCACGCTCGCTCGCCAATCCGGAGATTCGAGTGTCGACGCCGATTGTCGTCATATGATTTCTACCGTTTCGAGCCACTAATAGTCATTCCTGCTTTAATCATTATCGGTGATACAATTCTGAAAAAGGTTGGCGTATAGATTCACCCTCCTTTTAGTGGCCAACTAGTTCTGATCACTTGCTTAAATCGTCTTACAATCCTTCTTTACTCATCTTGTTACATTTTTAGCACATTGTCTCATGTCGTTACCTTACTTTTAATCCGAACTCTTCCATCGTTCCTTTGCTCAGATCTTGCTCTTAGCCCTCCTCACACGTGATGTTGCACTCTTTACCGAATGTACGAAGGTGGTCAAATTATTCTAAGAACCGCCTCGACGTAGCTTCACTAATTCTTATGTTTCACTTTATTTTGTCCCTCTTGTCCTACCACCGGCACCGGAATACATCTTTGATTCAACCATAACCATGTCCCGTTCGTTCTCAGTAATAACTCTATCTCGGTAATTTATTTTAAACCACCCCAACATCTTTCCTTAATGCACCCAAAATTTTCGTAACCATGTTATTATCACCGAATCCAAACCGCTTTCATTCAGCATTCGCTTGGTCTTAATCCTAGCACACAATACTCATAATTAACATATTTGTCCTTGTACGGTATTTGTATATTCAATCTTAGTCACAATCGTTCCTTCTCCTGGTTCGTACCATTTCACACCTTACTTACGTGCTTGCATTTGCTAGGAGTCTATCTTGTCATACTCCTTTTCCCTGCTTTTCTTACTTTTTACCATAGGAAATTTTCTACTGCTAGCAACCACCCTATTGCCTACATCTTAGCATCTGATCCTGTATAGCCGTACTATCTTTCACAATATCTCCGCAAGCTACTCGTTACTTTCCTTTGTCGTATTCCCTCTTTAAGTCTCCATTTCCTAATATCATGTTATTAGGATACTACAATAAAGTCTCGATTATTACCTAATATCATGTTACCGGCGGCCTTTCGATCTCTCTAGCTTGTCTCGCAAAAATTTTACTGCGGCCCAAGCATTCGTATCCGATATTGTAATGGTGGTTGTCCTTGTCTTACACTTACATCCCTCTCCTTTTCTTCCTCCCGGGGTGTACTTATGCCATTTCGATCTCTCTCTCTTGTCTTAATTAGGCGGCGCTTTTATTTCGACACTTTGGTTCCCGTTGCCGTTGGTTTACTCACTTCCTTTCCTTTCCAAATACCATTGTGTACTTCCGAGTTTAACCTATGATGAAAATGGTCAACTTGCCTTCTAACATTGTCCATTTATATTTGTCTTCACTTGAACTTCATTACCTTGTCCAATTAATGCCTTCATATACCGCCACGTTAGTTACCGGAATACATATATGCCACCTAACCATGTGCGGATATCTGTGCGTACCTATGTACAAATATAGTCTCTACTATCTTGCTTACAAGATATCTCCGTATTCCGATTCCTAATCTTAATGATGCACTCTCTTCCTCTTTATCGGTCTAACTTTCCGTTCGACCTTTTAGGGTTCCCGTTGCCGTCGGACTCTTAATTTGTCCTTAAGTCATTCTAACTCCTCATTCTTTGCGTATGTCTGAATTTGTAGAACTTTCAAAAAACTTCCGGGGTCACCCACCATTTTGTGTTACGCTTAACTTGGAAACTTCGATGAAATACGATGAAAATTGCGTCCACCTCACCGCATGACCTCCGTCACGTGATCTGGAGTAAGTCGAAGTCTTAACGGAGTTCGAAGCGCTCTCATAGCATAATTACTATTTTACCCCTCCTTTGGTCCTCGGTATTCACCTTTCATCTGTGGATGTGATTGCTTTTCGTCCTGAACTCTCAGGTCCCCAATGGCGACGAGCTCACTTTGGTCGTCATTACTTATAGATGCTTGATTACCGGCCTTTGGATTTCTGCTCCCATTTTACCTTGTTCCTCGTCCTTTCTACAACCGAGTCTTTCACAATTCCGTCACTTATAATACTCATATCTTTGGTTACACGTATCATGGCCTATTACTACACTGTTGTCTCGCTTCCTTCTTATTTCTTTCTTCCGATCACCCTTTCTCTCTTACACTCACTATCATTTCTACTGTTATATAACCCTTATTCCAGGTTTCCCTTACAGAACCTGATAAGTTCCACTTATTCGCTCTATGGTTCACTTTTTACGCTTTACACTTACTTTTATATTCTGGCTACGTAGACCACGTCATAGCTTTAGCCGCTTTCTAATTATGCTTTACTTATTTCCATAAATGTCCTCGCTATACTCATATTACATCCTGTTCGTAATCAATCCGATAATATAACCCTTCTTAATTCCTTCCCTTTTCTGATCCACCTTATCCTTATCGCTTCACAAGTTGTCTTATTAGTACTTTCATGCTCGTGGCAATTCTTTTCCCCTGCGCTCTTTTCTTAATCGCACTATTATATCTTTTAACTATAAGCACGTCATAATTCGTCTCTGCTTATCAGTTCGGTCAGTGCCTTAAATAACATTTCATCAAAATTTACCAGCTCGAATCATCTCTTAGAATTACCAGATCTTTCCCAATTCTTTTCACCGTGTCGATATCGAACTTCTAATTATTGTTATCCCCAATTCCGCCATTAACCTTTTCTCCCGAAGTCGGTTGTACTCGTATCTTAGTTAATTTTTTTTTCCATTGGCACGGTCCCGTTTCCAGCCATTTTCCAAACCTAAATCTCATTCCTTCTTTATTTCTGGAGAAATTTCGGCAGAGTTTCCTCTGTAACTGTTACTATCCCAAAACCTGCACACAAGAAATACCAGCAATGCCTCACAGGGCCAACATATATATATGCGTATCATATCATATCACAGCCTCACAGGGCTACCAACATCACCCGTAGCACACAAATACTGTACCTGTTGCACTTTCTTGTTCACTTTTCCATTTTTAATCTTCAGCTTGCATTTCAATCATACTTTACCCGACATATATCTCTCATACCGTTACTTACCTGCGTACTTTGTAACTTCCAACATCGTTAATCGCTTTCTTCTGTCGATGCCTTTCTCCTGCTGCAATCGAAAATTAGCGGAAGAAATCTCATTTCCTATGATTTAGCTCTACGGCACGATCTAAGATGTCAAAGAAGAGTAACCATCCTAAATGTCCCGTAGCCTCCTGTTTATAAATGTGGCGCGCTTCACACCATAAACAGGACTCTACCGGACACGACTTTACAGACCACCCCCAAGACGAACCGCTCTGATACCAATTTGTCACACCCTTAATCCGATAGGGTGTGATGGGCACCCGACCCTTATTTAGGGCCGAGCGAACACGCTGACTAACCTAATATTCATAACCTCGCTGGTTTTCAAATCATGACACAAATATACATAACAATAATTTATCGAAGAATAATATGCTTTTTGCTTTTCTCAAATCAAATAAAATCTTGCAAAATATGAAACTTATAACACAACGCATAACAATATACCGACTTACATAGCAATCTACATAACCGACATCTAATACCCACGACCTTTGTCTGCAAAGTCTCTAACACGGAACATGAATCCATATCATAATGCTCTAACTCGGCAGCACTCCGGAGGAAATGGAGCTCGCCACTCCCGCTGGAACAACACGCTAATATCTTGACTCACAGGTGTACACGCGGCATGAAACGCAGCCCCCGAAGGAAGGGGGTCAGTACGGAATATGTACTGAGTATGCAAAGCATGAAATATAATAAGCGGGACCATACTAAAGCAAAGAGTACGGAAAAATCATAAGACTTGCCTTTTAAAAAAAACATTTGTCATCCATATACATATATCGGTAAATAAAATCATATCATGATCGTATTATCATATTATCGTACATATATACCGTACCCGGCCCTCTAATGAGGGGCTCGGTGAGTAAAATCATGTCATCGTACATATATACCGTACCCGGCCCTCTAATGAGGGACTCGGTGAGTAAATCATATCATAATCATGTCATCATGCCATTATATATATATATATATATATATATATATATATATACGTACCGTACCCGCCTACAGTGAGGGACTCGGTGAAGCGTGTCCCGGCCCCGCTAGCAGGGGACTCGGTATGCCATCCTGGCCTCCATCCCCATCATCACATCATCATATCATATACACATATACATATAGCGTACCCGGCCCTCTAGTGAGGGACTCGGTGAACAATGCAGAGGAATGTGCACGAAAACGTACCCGGCCCGGGACTCGGTGAAAGATGCATTGAGCTTGCACGAACAGAGTAGTGAGAAACCATATGCACATAAATCATTTCCAAAGACTCAATGAAGTGATCATAATGAATCGTCATTCGAAAATCCGGACAATATTTGTATCAAAAAGCTTTCGGACATTACTCGGAAACATATCGTATATCATAAGCACAATAGAGTATCATAAGGATCATAGTCACACGTCAAATCAATCCGAGCCTGCCTCGGAACGTTACAGACATTAGTCATTATGGAACTTCCTACGAGCCTATCGAAGCGATCCGAGCCTTTCCGTGAAAGTTACGGACGTTCGTAGCTTCGGAATCATTTGGAACCAAAACTCTTTGAAGATGGAACTTTCATGCAATTTTCGACATTTAGTCATACAAAAACATAAAGATCATAATTCGATTACATTAAGGATATGAACACCAAGAAGCAAATAAGAATCATAGTCATGCTCGGATCGCGAGAATAGAATTATCTCGAGACTCGTGTCATAACTTACTTACACTAAGACATGCCAAAGAAAGAAAGGTGAGCTTTACATACCTTAGCCGCTTCCTAAGCTAACCCAACCTTAAGTCTCGACTTCTCATAATCTACAATAACGTCATTAGGTATCGATCGTTAGCCATAAGCACTTAAGCATTCAATACCAAATTAACACTTTATCTACCGAAATTTCGGCAGCACTTCCCCTATAAATTGGACATCCCCGAGAATGTACTCGGCCAAATCATTATTAACAATGCCAACAAACACAATAACAATGTCAATATTCAATCCCAAATGCATTCTAACATTGATAATCCTTTTCTACATAATTCGGCAACATTTCATTTATATTCAAATAAACTACATACGACTAATTCAATACCAATGCTCATATATTCGATTACTAATCCGCAACCATTCACATATGATTTAAGAACATTCCAAGTAATCCATACAACATTCCAAACAATCCAACTAATATGCCACTCCACCCGAAACTTCCCAAATGCCATAAAAATAACAACAATACGTTTCTTTCTTTCAATTTCATCAAATACATCAACAACCACATTTTACAACATCATTCATGCAAATATAAGAACTATATTATCAATATGCTAACTTCTACATTAGCTTACAAATGATCCCAACTTCAACTTGTATCATCCAATACCTTCATTTTCATCACATAATCCACAACACAACAACCAAATTACACCAAATAAAATTTGTTCATTCCTTGCCAAACAATACAACCCATATTCGGCCATGACCACTAACCCACAACTTTCATGATTTTCATCCATTTTCACACATTACAACAATCACACTACAAGATAAATACAATTAATTCATCACTCATACATGCCACCACACATACACGGCCAATTGCCAATACTTACGGCCCCATTCCAACATTCATAATTTCATGATTTTCTTTCATTTCCACATTCCACAACATGCACAAACCATGCCTAACATATACAAATAAGGATTAAATCTTACCTCTTCCATCCCACTTCTCCCACGGCTAGCTTTGGTGAACCACAACAACGAGCGGTTTTCTTGTTCCAACAACTATTCCATGTTAACGAGGACCTTCAACTTAGTAGGAAACCTAGAAGAAAATATTTTTTTGAAGAGGAGTTTTGATCTTCCATTTTCTCTCTACCAAGGCCGAATGGCCTTCTCCTTGGGCTCTCAAGGCTTCTTGAATTTTCTCAAGGGTGGAAGTGAATAAGATGACTTACTTAGTCATCTTTGACTACATATATAATTTTCACATGTGTGCCATGGCCCACACCACACCACACACACACACACACACACACACGGCCACTTGGCCATTTTTTTCATGAATTTAACTCTCCAAATTTTCACTTTTGGCCCCAAGTTTTCATGAAATGTTCAACTTTTCATAATTCATTTTTTGTCCTATATTCCATGAAATATGAATTTTCATAATTCCACTTTTAGCCCCAGATTTTCCTTAATATTTCCATAGCATAAAATCATAAGTGACTTACGCCTTAACACAAAGTTGGAAAAGTAGCCTGGTTCATTAACTCGTCGCAACCAACTTAGAAATATTCCGACGTACAAAATGCGGGATATAACATCCTTCCCCCCTTTAGAACATTCGTCCTCGAATGTTCAATTAGCCTCATAGGGCCTTATAAGAATCTCGGGGGGGAGGGGGGGGGCTCCTTTTATTACTATAGCATCCGGTCCCATCTATCAATTAAATTCCCTCTTCGTTTTCTCTTCAGCCTCCCAAGTCATATTCTTACTATTATTCTCCCGTTACCGCACCTTAGCAAAGGCCACGTCTTTAGCACGCCTATCCTTTCCTTACGGACGGTGTAATAAGATTCAATATTCTTCGGGCTAAATTCTACCTTCTTGTCCGATCTCGTTACACCTTTCATGGGTGATATCTTTAAGCACACTCACTCGCCAATCCGGAATTCTGAGTGTCGACGCCGATTGTCGTCATATGATTTCTACCGTTTCTGAGCCACTAATAGTCATTCCCTGCTTTAATCATTATCGGCTGATACAATTCTGAAAAAGGTTGGCGTATAGATTCACCCTCCTTTTAGTGGCCAACTAGTTCTGATCACTTGCTTAAATCGTCTTACAATCCTTCTTTACTCATCTTGTTACATTTTTAGCACATTGTCTCATGTCGTTACCTTACTTTTAATCCGAACTCTTCCATCGTTCCTTTGCTCAGATCTTGCTCTTAGCCCTCCTGTCACACGTGATGTTGCACTCTTTACCCGAATGTACGAAGGTGGTCAAATTATTCTAAGAACCGCCTCGACGTAGCTTCACTAATTCTTATGTTTCACTTTATTTTGTCCCTCTTGTCCTACCACCGGCACCGGAATACATCTTTGATTCAACCATAACCATGTCCCGTTCGTTCTCAGTAATAACTCTATCTCGGTAATTTATTTTAAACCACCCCAACATCTTTCCTTAATGCACCCAAAATTTTCGTAACCATGTTATTATCACCGAATCCAAACCGCTTTCATTCAGCATTCGCTTGGTCTTAATCCTAGCACACAATACTCATAATTAACATAACTGTCCTTGTACGGCTGTATATTCAATCTTAGTCACAATCGTTCCTTCTCCTGGTTCGTACCATTTCACACCTTACTTACGTGCTTGCATTTGCTAGGAGTCTATCTTGTCATACTCCTTTTCCCTGCTTTTCTTACTTTTTACCATAGGAAATTTTCTACTGCTAGCAACCACCCTATTGCCTACATCTTAGCATCTGATCCTGTATAGCCGTACTATCTTTCACAATATCTCCGCAAGCTACTCGTTACTTTCCTTTGTCGTATTCCCTCTTTAAGTCTCCATTTCCTAATATCATGTTATTCCGGATACTTACATTAAATTCTCAGCGCCATCTCGATTATTACCCTGACTTCTATCCCTTTACCGCTGGCCTTTCGATCTCTCTAGCTTGTCTCAGCAAAGAATTTTACCTGCGGCCCAAGCATTCGTATCCAGGATATTGTAATGGTGGTTGTCCTTGTCTTACACTTACATCCCTCTCCTTTTCTTCCTCCCTTTAGGGGTGTACTTATGCCATTACTCAGTTATACTCCGCCCTACATCCGTACTTCCAATCTTAATTAGGCGGCGCTTTTATTTCGACACTTTGGTTCCCGTTGCCGTTGGTTTACTCACTTCCTTTCTTTCCAAATACCATTGTGTTAGCACTTCCCGAGTTTAACCTATGATGAAAACAGCATCAACTTGCCTTCTAACATTCGTGCCATTTATATTTGTCTTCTCACTTGAACTTCATTACCTTGTCCAATTAATGCCTTCCATATACCGCCACGTTAGTTACCGGAATACATATATCTGCTGACCTAACCATGTGCAGGATATCCTGTGCGTACCTATGTACAAATATAGTCTCTACTATCTTGCTTACAAGATATCTCCACACACTATTCCGATTCACCCTAATCTTAGAACTGTGATGCACTCTTTTCCTCTTTATCGGTCTAACTCATTCCGTTCTGCGCGACCTTTTAGGGTTTCTGCCTACTCCTCAGACTCTTAATTTGTCCTTAAGTCATTCTAGCTCCTCATTTACTGCTTGTGTCTGAATTTGTAGAACTTTCAAAAAACTTCCCGGGGGGTCACCCATCCCAGGATTTCTCTCGCTTTAGCACGCTTAACTTGGAAACTTCGATGAAATACGATGCCTCAACGCCAGTATAATTGCGTCCACCTCACCGCATGACCTCCGTCACGTGATCTGGAGTAAGTCGAAGTCTTAACGGAGTTCGAAGCGCTCTCATAGCATAATTACTATTTTACCCCTCCTTTGGTTCTCGGTATTCACCTTTCATCCGTGGATGTGATTGCTTTTCGTCCGAACTCTCGGGTCCCCAATGGCGACGAGCTCACTTTGGTCGTCATTACTTATAGATGCTTGATTACCGGCCTTTGGATTTCTCGCCCCCATTTTACCTTGTTCCTCGTCCTTTCTACAACCGAGTCTTTCACAACTCCGTCACTTATAATACTCATATCTTTGGTTACACGTATCATGGCCTATTACTACCTTTGTTGTCTCGCTTCCTTCTTATTTCTTTCTTCCGATCACCCTTTCTCTCTTACACTCACTATCATTTCTACTGTTATATAACCCTTATTCCAGGTTTCCCTTATAGAACCTGATAAGTTCCACTTATTCGCTCTATGGTTCACTTTTCTGCTTTACACTTACTTTTATATTCTGGCTACGTAGACCACGTCATAGCTTTAGCCGCTTTCTAATTATGCTTTACTTATTTCCATAAATGTCCTCGCTATACTCATATTACATCCTGTTCGTAATCAATCCGATAATATAACCCTTCTTAATTCCTTCCCTTTTCGATCCACCTTATCCTTATCGCTTCACAAGTTGTCTTATTAGTACTTTCATGCTCGTGGCAATTCTTTTCCCCTGCGCTCTTGTCTTAATCGCACTATTATCTCTTTTAACTATAAGCACGTCATAATTCGTCTCTGCTTATCAGTTCGGTCAGTGCCTTAAATAACATTTCATCAAAATTTACCAGCTCGAATCATCTCTTAGAATTACCAGATCTTTCCCAATTCTTTTCACCGTGTCGATACCTTTGAAACACAAATCATGCATGTCCATGTCATAAACATGAGTAAATAATCATCATATACATATGCATATACATAACGTGTCCCGGCCCTCTAGTGAGGGACTCGGTGAGTAAAGTCATCATATACATGTACATATAGCGTGTCCCGGCCCTCTAGTGAGGGACTCGGTGAATGGAATCATCATATGTCATCCTGGCAACCATCCCCATATCATCACATCATCATAACATCATATATATATATATATAGCGTGTCCCGGCCCTCTAGTGAGGGACTCGGTGAATAATGCAGAGGAGTGTACACGAATGCGTGTCCTGGCCCGGGACTCAGTGAAAGACATATTGAGCTTTGCACGAGCAGAGTAGTGAGAAACCACATGCACATAAATCATCCTTTAGACTCGATGACTAAGTAAGTAGTCGATGCTCGGGAGAATAAACGGAATTCATGTTAAGTTCTTTCAAAACCAAGTCATTAGGACTATACAAAGGAAAATCTAGGGGACCACGGATGTACATCAACCAATCCAGGCCCACCCATGAAAGTTAAAGTCATTATACGTTATAGGATCATTTACGAGCAAATCAAAGCAATCCGGTTCTGTCTATGAAAGTTACAGACATTTTTAAACATAAGCCCTTTTAGGAACAAAACCGTTTATACAACATTTCAAATCCAATCATATCAAAGACATAAAGGCCATATTACTACCACATTAAGGATACCAATATTAAGAGATGAATACGAATCGTAAACATGCTTGGATCGTAAGAATAGAGTTACCCCCAGGATCGTGTCATAGCTTACTTACACTAGGACATGCCAAAAGAAAGGAAGGGTAAGCTTTACATACCTCGTCCGCTTCCTAAGCTAGTCCAAACTTAAGTCTCGGGCTGCCCACGATCTATAACAACAACATTATACACCAAACATTAGCTATAGATACTTAGGGATTCCAACCCCAAACTAGCACTTTGTCTACGGAAATTCGGGCAACATTTCCCCTATAAACTCACAACCCCGAGAATTCAACTCGGCCAAAATCATCAACAACAACACCAACAACCATATTAACAACATCAATAATCAATTCAAAATGCATTCTAACATTTGTAACTCTTTCTACATACTTCAACATTTCATTATATTCAATCCAGCTACTCACATTCAAATCAACATCAATGCTCATACGTTCAATTACTAATCCGAACCCATTCAAACAAATTTCAAGAACACCTAAAACAACCGGCACAATATTTCAAACACCCTAAACAAAATACCATTTCACCCGAAACCAACCCAAACCTGAGAGCAACAACAACAACACCTTTCCTTCTTCTAAATTCATGAATTACACCAACAATCCACACGTTAACAATGTTATTTTCATAAGTACAAAAACTACATAAGGATCACATTGGCCACTAAAACAGCCCACGACACTTTCAACTTCAATTTGAATCATTAAACTGCCGTTATCAACATAGAATCCACACGACAACAACAACCAAAACGCTAAATAAAATTAATTCGTTCTTGGCATACAAGATGACCCATATTCGGCCACCACACCACACACAAGTTTCATGATTTCCATCTTTCAACACACTACAACAACTAACATGCTAAATAGAATCAATTCATCACTCCCACACACATTACATATACACGGCTCCAACACAACACATACGGCCACAACATCAACTCCAAACTTTCATGAATTTCGTTCATTTCTACACTTCACAACACATACAAACCTTGCATAACATATAAAAATGAAGATGAAACCTTACCTTCTTCACTTGGTTCTTCAACTTAGCTAGAGTTTGTTCTTGAACTAATTCTTGTTCTTGCTACTCCAACAACCCCTCCATGTTGTTATTCACCTTCTAAGGAGTTGAAACGCTTGAGGAAAATAATTTTTGATCAATTTTTCCTTGGACCTTGCTCGGTAAGCTTATGGCCGAATGGCCCTTCTATTTTTTTCTCCAAGTTTCTTGAAATTTCTAAGTGTTGAAGATGAGAAATATGACCACTTAGTCATCCTTTTATCTACATATATTAGCCATCCATGTGTCCATGGCCCACACTTCATATGGCCGGCCACATGGCCCCTTTAATTTCATGAATTGTCCACTTTTTATAATTCACTTTTGGTCCCAAATTTTTCCATAATATTCCATACCATTATAATCATAGCAACTTATACCTTGAAGCAAATAAAAGTCCCTACCTCGTATCCCGGAATAGTCTTATCCTTAACTTTTCGTGGTTAACTCGGATTATCCCAACGTACGAAATATGGGATATAACAGTATAGACTTCTATGGGGTAACCCCAGCAACTCAGAAAATGGACATAAGGACTGAGTTAGCTAGAAACTCAAAGTCCCCTATCCCTTTCTAAGTCCTAGGTAAGTCACACTCATAGTTGTCCACCTTTAGAGCTCCATCCTCCTTAGTTACAACCTTTCAATCACTTAAAGAAGTCACAGAGCCAACACTTAACACTTCAACATAGATCCAAACCTTTGATTCACAGGGGAGACTAATACATGAAGATCAATACAAAGCCACCATTAAGTTATTCCCAACGAACTGGACTCTTGTCAGCATATTGAACTTTTTTCCAACTTCATCTTATTTAAATCATAGATCCTAACCTCTTGACTCATAACAGATTCCTAAACATAACATAGTTAATATAGCAGTCAACCAATGGGTTTCAAACAAAAGAATCAATTCAACACAGATATTAACTTTCCTTACGCTTAAGCACATAAGACATCATCTTCCCTTTTTAGGCAGTTTTAGTCTCAAAAAGGTTTTTATAGGACAACCTAAAAGTTTATGGTTGTTTAAAAGACCAAACAGCTTTAAGCAATATAAGCAAAGACCTGGTTGACTAAATGACGGACTTATAATTTATTTATGAGAGAAAAGAAAACACATACAACCCCTTTAGAACAGAGCTGCAACCTTGATCTTTTGACATAGATTCAAATAGTACCAAACAAACATGATTCCTTAAAACTCCCAAAAAGGGTAAACATATACTCAACAACGTTAAAAGAATTAGCCATGTGATGGCAAAGATCATAAGCCCCATCAAATAGTTTTAAGAAAAGAGAGAACAAAGACATGATCCACAAACATGAATTAACTGACCTCAGAATATAGGTAAATACCTAAATGATTATTAGTTTCATCCAAAAATTAGCAAATAAACTAACCCCACATGTTAACCAAAGAGTAATGACTCTAGATGGGGCAAATACTCATTCAGGGTTAATGTGTTATACAACCAGTTTGGACAAGTGAACATCTAGGTAAGGTCAGTTACAAATCTCATATTTTCTCTTAGATCCTACTTAAAAAATAAAGATTGATACAAATACAAGAAAACAATCCAGTTTAATACCTGAGTGACCAAACCAAAATAATTTAAATGGTATGTGTAGTAGTTAAACAGCCTTGACTTAAAGCTAATGACAGACATTAAGCTAATTACACAACAGCAAACTAGTACAACACTTATGAAAGACTTAACTGAAGGAAAAAGGGAACAAAACTTAATCTTTAACTTCATAGAAACTAAATCATAAAGGAACATTGGTCTGTAATACATGATTCAAAGCATATATATGTAAAGGGCAGACTCTTAACTTAATCAAAGCAAAAACAACAACAAATCCCAACAAGAATCATTTCTTCTTATCATATAGAGGCCATATCAACCAATATTGTGAACAAGGATGTTTTGGCACCTATTATTTAACCTAAAAGTTGTTTAACACCCTTCACACTTGTATAACAACTCATCTATCTTCATACTATCCATATCATTAAACCAAACAGTACAGTCTAAATAAATCCATATATATATCATAGAAATCTAATTAATTTTACACTAACTAACAAACTAACTACAACTTAAAACTAAGTAAAACAGGCTAAATTACTATACAATTATCAACTAAAACATGATTAACCAAAAATAAAACCAAGAGGGATTGAAGATTACCTTTTGCTCGTGCAGCCAAGTCGAGGTTTGGACTTAGATTATCCTTGCTCCCAAATTACCTCAGCCACCCACACAGAGAAAAATCCAACTTTTAAAACTTTTACTAACTGAAAAAATTAAAGGTTTCAAGCAAGATTTGCTAAAACCTTAGGTATTTCTGAATTTTTTATGATGTGCAAGTGATATTTTTCAATTCTTTGCCCCTAGAAATGCAAATTGCAAAATTTGGGAAAACCCTAACTCAACCGATGTGGGATTTTGACAAAACTCTGAGAAAAAACCTTTGTTTCAACACTCAAAAGGCCACGATTTACTCGCACAAACATATCAAGGGTCAAAATCGACCCAGAATCAAGTTAATCCATTTGGTCCTCATGAACCAATGAGAACTAGACTTTCAAATCGCAAGCAAATAAATGCAATTAAAGATTTTCAGTGTTTGAGACCGTTGTAAAGAAAAAAGGGAGGTTAATACCTTGTTTGGGTTGGACTATGGAGCATTTGGTTGAGAAATGGCAGTGCAATACATGCTCTTGCCATTCTCGACTAATTCCACAATTGCAAAAGCCAAGCGGGCCCTTATTTTTGCCAAATTCGGCGTGTGACGTGGAAGAGAGAGAAATGGGAGGGGTGGCGGCTATGGTTTGCCCCCTTCTATTCCACCTTTGACAAAAAATGAGACCCTAGGGTCTGTTTGTGTCGTTGTTGTTGTTGATATGAGAAAAGTTGGGTCGGGTCTGGCCTTATCGAGCTGGACTTGGCTCAACTTTTTTAAAAAAAAAGGAAAAGGCCTGATTTGTTATATATACATGATATACATAGGTATACATGTATAATCATGCATATTCATAGGTATAATCATGTATATTCATGATATACATAGGTATACATGTATAATCATGTATATTCATGTATATATGGGCGGGGCGGACATGCGAAATTTTAACAAGTCACCCAAATTTAAACAATGTCAATTAATTGGATATTTAAATTAGGACCACATTTAAACTAATTTGGCCAACATAATTTTAAAAAAATATTTTTTTTTGTCAAAAGTCACCTTAATTGAATTAATCCATGAGCTTGGCTATTTCAATTATTGCCATAATTGGCTAACAATTGATTATTTCAATTACAGACGTTTAATGGTAAATTTTTAGAATTAATTACAATTAAAACTTAATTAATTATGAAACAAATTCTAATAATTTGATTAAATAAGAATTGAGGGGTAAAAATTTATTTAATTAAACAGATTTCTTGCATTAAATAGAGTAAAATACTTTGTAAATTGATATTTTAACAATTTAGACAATTAGGTGAATAATTGTGGTAAATTATTTTCTCTCTTGGTTAATTTTAGCAAAAGTATTATAATTGTAAAAATACTTAAATTAATTTATAATATTATAGAAATTATTTTATCTAACAAAATTGGTAAAATATTATCTAAATAATTTTATAAAATTATTTTGACTTCTAAAAAATACATATTTCACTCTGTTATTTATTCAAGGACTCTGGGTAATTAAAATAAATTATGGGAGGTCAAAAATTAAGTGTCAACACCAGTTGTTGAAGCTTGAGGGCTACTTTCAGAACTCTACCGAGAATGATCCTCAACGACATTTGCATAACTTTGTGGATGTATGTGCTCATCACATCGAAAACAATGTGTCACAAAATTCTATTCGGCTAAGGCTTTTCAAATATTCCTTAGCTAGAGAAGCAAGAACGTGGTTTGAGAAGCTGCCCCGGAATTCTATTACTACATGGGCGGAGATGGTAGCAGTCTTTCTCAAGAAGTGGTACCCTCCTGACAAGAAGGCTGAGATCCGTGACAAAATCTATGAATTCAAGCAGCGACCGGGGGAACAATTATACTAAGCTTGGGAGAGATTAAAGAATATCTTCCGAAATTTCCAACTCATGGTTTTCCGGATAACATATTAATAGAGAAGTTCTGCCGAGGACAGGATCCTGTAACACAATCAATTGCGAACAATGTAGCTGATGGTTGTTTTATGGATAAAACTTAAACTAGAGTTACCAACATACTTAACAGATTGACTACGCACAATCAGGCTTGGCACTCGAACAATGCTGATATAGTAACCTACGGGAATGCTATGATCCATAATATGGTAAAGGAGAATCAGGATACTCAGTAGGCATTGGCTCAGTTTGCAACAAACATCTCTTTACTGACCAGCAAGTTTGATGAGAACCAGATCAAGAAGGTGAATGTTTGCGAAGATGCTTCAGGTATGCCGAAAGGGATGTACCAAGTCCAAGAGGGTCCATATCAAAAGGGACCTCCTATGCAGGTTGAAGATGCTAACTATGTGAACAACTCTCAAGGGGGCTATCAAAGGCAGAATTACCAAAGGGGTTACCAAAATCAAAATCAATGGACAGCTCAGCAGGGCCAAGGTACTTACAACAACAGCCAGGGGAACTACAATAATAATTATGGTGGCGAGAACCAAGGGAACTACAACAACAACAACAATTTCAGAAATAAGAGTTCCAATCCATATATTCAACCAAAAGGGCAGTCAAACGATCAAGGTAGTTCGAGGGTTAAGGCAATGCTTGAAAAGGTTATGGCAAATCAAACCAAGTATAAAAGGACATTATCTGGGCTAACAGAGATAGTGGGATCTCATATAGCAGTTATTCAAAAGCTCGAGTCGCAGATGCATTATATTTCTAGAGAGCAGCACCCTCCTAGTGACACTATTTCGAATCCGAAGAATGGGGGAGGTGGTGTTGATCGTGTGTTTGATATTAGTACTCGGAGTGGTAAAATACTCCAAAGTGCTAAAAAGAAGGTTGTAGATCTCGAGCCAATTAATGAAGGGGATGAGGTGCAGTCTAATGCACAAATTATTGATGATGAGCTTACTAATGAAGAGAAAGTTGCTGATATTCCAGAAAATTCGAAGGTGGCTTATAACAAGAGCAAGCAGACTGTAAAAGGCGCTATTCGCTCATTGATTCAGCTTTTCAAATCTAAGCCTCCCTTTCCTCACAGATTGGTAAAGAAGAAAGAAATTATGGTCAACTGAAGCAGTTATCTCTAAACTTTCCATTCTTAGATCTTTTGTCAAGAAGATGACCGATTTTGCTAAATACTTGAAAGACCTATTGACCAAGAAGAAGAAGGTGCAATATGAAACTGTGAGTTTGATTCACACTATGAGTTCCAATATTTCAACAACTACTGTCCAGAAAAAGGGAAATCCTGGGGCGTTCACCATTCCTTGTTCTGTTGGGTACCATGATTTTACTCGTGCTTTGTGTGATAATAGGACGAGTATAAATTTGATGCCACTTTCTATCTACAAGCAATCGGGTTTGGGGATGTCAAGGCCGGCTACTATGAGATTACAGATGGCTGATAGATCTATTAAGAAGCCGGTTGGCATGGTTGATGATGTTCTTGTGTGGGTTGGTAAATTTATGTTGCCCGTTCATTCTGTGATTCTTGGCTGTGCTGTTGATCGGGACATTCTTATTATTTTGGGGAGACCCTTCTTTGCTATAGGAAAAGCTCTGATGGATTCAAAAAAGAATGAAATAAAATTCTGAGTCAATGATGAGGATGTTACTTTTCAGGCAAGTAAGGGGATGAAGTTACCAAGTGCTTATGAGAGCATTTCGGTGATTGATTCTTTTGATGTTGTTGATGAAGCTATGAAATTCAAGATGGAAGAGGAGAGTTTTGGAGAAGCTCTTGCCCCTATTCTTGTAAATTTTGATGCGGAAGATATGGAGGGTTATGTGGAGACGGTTGATTCGCTTGTTGGGTTGGGCTCATATGCTTACCAGCCAAAGAAGCTTACTCTTGATCTGGAAAATAGAATAACTCCTCCAGCAAAGCCTTCTATCGTTGAGCCACCGAAGCTTGAGCTTAAGCAACTCCCATCACATTTGAAGTATGAGTTCCTTGGTCCAAATAATACATTACCAGTGATTGTTTCAGCATTACTGACTGAGGAGCAGATCGAGAGGCTGGTGGAGATATTGCGTGAGTATAGGCGTGCTATTGGTTGGACCATAGCAGACATTCGGGGGATTCCTTCTGGGATCTATGAGCATAAAATCTAGCTAGAGGAGGATAGCCAGCCGAGTGTGGAACATCAAAGGAGACTGAATGAAAATATGCAAGAAGTCATCAAGAAAGAAATCATCAAGTGGTTAGACGTTGGAGTGGTTTTCCCTATTGCTGACAGCAAATAGGTGAGCCCAGTTCAATGTGTTCTGAAAAAGGGCGGCATCACAGTGGTGCCCAATGCAAAGAATGAGCTAATTCCGATGAGGACTGTGACAGGTTGGAGATTTTGCATGGAATATTGCAATCTTAACACTGCTACTTGCAAGGATCACTTCCCTATGCCTTTTATTGATCAGATGCTTGATCGGCTAGCGAGGCGGTCTTACTATTGCTTCCTAGAGGGTATTCGGGCTACAGTCAGATCAACATTACCCTGCAAGATCAGGAGAATATGACATTTACTTGTCCTTGTAGGATATTCGCTTTCAGCAAGATGCCCTTTGGTGTCTATAATGCACCGGCTACCTTTCAGCGGTGTATGATATCGATATTTTTTAATATGGTGGAAGACTTTCTTAAGGTCTTTATGGATGACTTCTCGGTTGTTGGTGATTCCTTTGATGACTGTCTTGACCATTTGGGTCGTGCTTAAACGCTGTGAGGAGACTAATCTGGTGCTGAATTAGGAGAAGTGTCACTCCATGGTGAAGGAAGGGATCGTCCTCAAGCATAAAATCTCTGAAAAGGGGATTAAGGTCGATTAGGGGAAAGTCGATGTAATTTCAAAGCTTCCTCCACCTATCTCAGTTAAGGGTGTCCGAAGCTTTTTGAGACACGCCAGTTTCTATAGGCGTTTCATCAAGGATTTCTCAAAAATTTCTAACCCGATGAATAAGCTTCTTGAAAATGAAGCTAAGTTCAAATTTGACGAGAAGTGTCGCAAGGAATTCGATGAATTGAAGGAGCGTTTGACTATAGCTCCTATTATTGTTTTTCCTGACTGGTCTCTGCCGTTCGAGTTGATATGTGATGCGAGCGATTTTTCTATCAGTGTTTTGCTTGGCCGGAGACATAAAAAAATCATGCACCCTATCTATTATGCCAATAGAACATTGAATGCGGCTCAGATGAATTACACGATGACTGAGCAATAGCCGCTTGGGATACTCTTTGCTTCTGAATAATTTCAAGCATATTGGTTGGGGTCCAAAATTGTGGTGTACACAGATCATACTGCATTGAGGTACCTAATGGCAAAGAAGGAAGCTAAGCCATGACTGATCTGATGGGTGCTGTTGTTGCAAGAGTTTGATTTCGAGGTGAAAGACCACAAGGGAACTGAGAATCAGGTTGCTGACCATCTCTCTCGGCTTGAAGAAGCTAGGAGATCTTCAGATGAGCTAGATATTGATGACGCGTTTCCAGATGAGCGGGTGTTGGATGTGTCAATGGAGGTGGCACCATGGTATGCAAACATTGCCAACTATTTGGTAACAGGCATAATTCCGGATGAGATCAAGTCATACCAAAAGAAGAAGTTTTTGCGGGACTTTCGTCAATACTATTGGGACGAGCCATACTTGTTCAGAACATGTGCTGATAATATGATTTGGTGTTGTGTTCCTGAGAGTGAGTTGATGGCGATTAAAAAGACGTGCCACGACTCTCCGATTGGGAGTCATCATAGTGGTAATTGGACTGCTGCAAAAGTTCTTGAATGCGGTTACTACTAGCCCACTCTCTTTCATGATACAAATCTGTTGGTACGATTTTGTGATTAGTTTCAGAGGCAAGGGAGTATAGGTAGAAGGCAAGAGATGCCTATGAACTTTGTGATGGAAGTGGAGGTGTTCGATGTCTGGAGTATTGATTTTATGGGGCCCTTTGTGAGCTCTTATGGCATGATGTATATCTTGGTTGTTGTGGACTATGTGTCAAAATGGGTAGAAGCGGTGGCTTTACCTAATAATGAGACCAAGAGTGTTATGGGGTTCCTAAAGAAAAACATATTTACTCGATTTGGTACCCCAAGGGCGATAGTTAGTGATGGTGGTTCTCACATCTGCAACAAAGCTTTTGCGGGATTGATGGAGAAGTATGACATCAAACATAGGGTGGCAACACCTTATCATCCTCAGACAAGCGGGCAAGTTGAAGTCTCCAATCAGGAGATTAAGAGTATTTTAGCTAAAATGGTGAATGCAAACGGGCGATTGGGCCGCAAGCTTGATGATCTTTGTATGGGCTTACGGTTGCTTTTAAGACTCCGATTGGGACTTCGCCTTTCAAGCTAGTGTTTGGCAAAACTTGTCACCTGCCAGTTGAACTTGAACATAAGGCCACGTGGGCCTTGAAAAATTGAACATGGGTTGGGAAGAAGCGACCAAACTTAGGTTGTTTCAACTCAATGAGATGGATGAATTCCGGTACCAGGCCTATGAGAGTGCAACATTGTATAAAGAAAGGACGAAGCAGTATCATGCCAAGAAAAACCTAAAGCGAGAATTCTACAAGGGTGATCCTGTCCTGCTATTTAATTCAAGGTTGAAGCTTCTATCGGGCAAGCTAAAATCAAAGTGGTCCGGTCCTTTTGAGGTAGTAAGTGTTTTACCCCATGGGGAGATTGAACTGATGTCCGGATATAGAACTCGGACATTTAAGGTGGACGGGCAGAGGTGAAGCACTACCATGGTTGCATCGGTGGGGATAGAATTTTTGATCGATATCGGTTGAAGCATCTAGGAATGAATGTTGACCCAGAGAATCCTGATCTGGAATAAACGGTACCACCGTCGTGCCGCGACATTAAATCAAGCGCTTCTTGGGAAGCAACCCAAGTTTAGATTTTTGTATTTTTCTTGGTGTTTTATTTTGTTTTAAGTAGTGCATCTGGGCTGTTTGACGGATGCTGAGTGTGCAGGAACTGAAAGCCAGAACTTAATGCAAATTGATGGGCCGTCAACAGTGTTGACGGACCGTCGATGTGCGTTTACGGTATGTAGAGGTTCAGTTCAGAGAGTTTGCAAGTTCAACTCTCTCAACATGCAATTCAACGAACCGTTGACATTCGACGGTACCTTCTACATTCGATGATACCTTCGACATTCGACGGTATCGTCGATGTACAAAGAAGGTCCATCGAATTACCCAGGTAAGTACTGCGATATATAAAGAAAAAGGGTAGTGCAGAGGTTTAAAACCCATAAGTCGCGCCTTTTCTCCTTCTTCTCCACTTCTCCACTCAATAACCCTTATCTTCTCTCCATTAACCTACAATTATTTCTCCCTTACACCCCATTAACACCCCCAAGCTCTCACAAAACTCCCACCTCTTCACTTCAGAAAACCCACAACCCTCTGCTAGAATTTTTTTGAAGACTATGATTTTTACTCAACTTTTCAATTTTTTTTTCTATAAATTTCTTGGCAAATCAGGTATGTATCTGTGTAGCACCCCTTTCCTTGGTTTTGTTTTTCTAAATTTGGTCTGGAACTTGAAAAGACACACCTGGGTTCCTAAAGTGATGGAATTCGTATATGATGGAACAAGAATTGTGTCTACCATGTTATGAACTATGTTGGGGGCATACTAATTGGGTTGGGGAATTCAAATACCATGTTGAGCATAAAAGGTAGAAATCATGACCTAGGGTTTGTAATTTTTGGCTGAAATTCATGCTCATATGTGAAATTATTTGAAATTATTGGTTGGGGGTGGGGAATTTGGTATGTTTACTGTAATTAGGATACATGGGGACGAGAATATCGTACCTCCATTGAGCTGGCAGACATTTTGATCCACATTCGTAATGATTCATGATGCCTGCCAATGGTTCGAAAAAGTGATTACGTGATATTGATGGATAAAATGGAGTGAAGTCTGAGTATCTCCAATGGGTTGGAAGGTATTTTGATGGATAACTTCCATTTGACATTGTTATACCCGCCAAACAAAACCCGACAGTGCGTGGGTGAAGTCTGAGTAACCTAAAAACCCCTTACACCAAAAATTTGTGCATAAATGAACAATGAGTCTGTGATGTTTGAATATTTTTGCAGTGCAATCAACTTGAAGAGAGTACCAATCAATGGGCTGTAAAGATGATTGGCGGTACCGTCAGTAGGTTGACGAACCGTCTTTATATAAAGAAGGTATCGTCGATCTGCTTGATGGTCCGTCCACATGTTTGACCATCCGTCGATGTACATCGACGGTCTACATAATTTTTTTTGTACATAGACAGAATAAAACTAAACACCTTTGTTAATCAAATATTGTACAGACTAACTAGAAATTGGTTTCTGCTTACAGGAATGGCACCACCCAAGTTGCCAACTATACGAGGGGGTGGTCCAAGGCAGTCACAGAGAGAAACGGGTACACAGAGGCCCAGTGGTCAACTCACTCTGAGAGATGAACCTTCAGCTAATGAGGCCGAGGCGATGCCTGCCAAGAAGAACAGAGTTGTTGTTCCCGTCTAGAACAAGCAAGTCACAATACCCTCACACTCCGATTCCTCCCAGTCTGAAGAGGAGGGATCGTCTTCATCCAGATCAGGTGACGAGGGTGCTGATGAGGATTGAAGGCGCATCGGAGGTGTTCCACCTGCTACATGCGGAGGCACTTCACCGCCTTACGACCACGGACTGCGAGGATGCTTCTCGGTGTCCGTCTCGACTCGTGAGTTCCTTCCGGTAGATGATGATACATCTGCAACTACATCGCAAGAGTTGAAGAGTAAAGTGCTAGAGGATGATAGCCTCCAGTTCACAGTTACAGGTGCTAAGGAGCTATAAGACTATGGGGCTGCATTGAAAAATGGGACTGGGCCGAATAAGAACAGAAACATAAATAAGGAGAGGCGTATCAGCTTCCAGGGTTTAAAGATCTCTCTCGCGGCGAAAGCGGCCCCGATCACTACTGGTTGGAGCTTCGTGAATGACGCTCCCGGGGGACTCTTTGTCTAGCGGTGGTGAGAGAATTATGTGCTGCCTATGGGGCTTTGATCAACAGAGTGAAGAAACCACGTCTGAAGCTGAGTGAGATAGAGGTGCGGGGGGTGAAAGTTGACATTTCAGTAGAGGCAATCAACAGGGTATATTTTGGTGATGACTACACTGCTCCAAGTTAGATTTTTGAGCTGAATGATAAAATTGAAAGACAAAAAGACTAGATAGTCCGATATTGGGTGGCGACCGTGATTGGCAGAACAAGCATAAGGAAGGAGATGCCTGATATGGGCAAGCGAATGGTTAACCGTTGGTTGACACTCGATGGAAAATTTTGGTGCACTGTGGTCCAGTTCCGGCTTGTTCTTACTTAGGGTGATAATGCACTTACCATTGACAGGTCGATAGTGGTTGCTGCATTGATGAGTCGATACCCGATTAATTTTGGGCGGTTGGCTACGGACGATATACAGCTGAGGGCCTCCCAGCCAAATACCTCATTGGTTTATCCGTGTTTGATCACTGAGCTTGTCCGGAGGGCGGATGTCCATATCTTGCCGAATATTAATCACAGGATTGTAGCTTTACATGTATATTCAGTGCATGAAAGCAAGGATGACGCTATCAGAGAGGTCAAAAGCACAGAGGATGGTTTTCCATTATTATTAGGGGGTTTGCTCGAGCCTCATTACATACAACATTCAGGAGCCGCAGTGACATCGCGGAGGTGTTAACAGCCACTCTTTGCAATAATTTCCGAGTGCATCAGGACCACAGCTCACGAACCTACGCCAAACCGGTTGCACGGCACCGGAAAGCACAACCACAACCGGGAGCATCACATCCATAGGGTCTAGCGACCCCTAGCCTAAGGCTACAGCCAGAACAACTGACCTATATACCTTCTCTCTAGAAAATTTCAGGAAGTTTGCAAGGCAGGCAGCGACTGTCGGTGAGCAGTTTACGATCATTGTCAACCAGCTGGATGAGTATGTGAGGACGAGAGTTGTAGCAGCTATAGAGCCACTGAAGAAGACCATGACGACTCGCTTGGATGGGTTTGAGACGAGGCTTGCAGCTCTCGAGTTGTCACGACCGAGTACCTCTGTGGATGCATTACGGACCGAGTTAGAGCAGCTGAAAGCTGCAGTACTTATATTATAGGCTAGTGATCCGAGTGCAGTGGTGATGTCAACCCCCACTAGTACTGAGGTTGATGAGGAGGTGCTCCTGGTGAAACAGTTGATTCTTGAGAGAGGTGCTCCGGCTGCCAATAGTGCTGGGGACACTAAAGGGAAGAGCAAGAGTGATTTGGGGGAGGGTTTCGGTGATGAAAGACGAACTAGGCAGTATAGAGGGCAAAGGAGGGGGTCGGGCTCTCTTTCCCGGCCCCATGAGTCGGTGCCCA
>NC_081352.1:7981565-8009841 GCF_029784015.1 Lycium ferocissimum
TTTCGCTGTAGGGTGACTTGAGATGAAATGGTTCTGTTGCTCCAAAGACTATCTTCACGTTTTAGGGACCTTCTAAAGGGCTGAAAACACCTTGAAAAAAATTTTTTGATCAAGACTCAAAGAGCTCAAAATCAGCCCAATGTGGCCGAGAGCTTTCTCTCTCTAGAATTAGGTTTTCTTCTTCAGGTTGTGTAGTTGAAACGAATTGTGACGGTCGATATCTTAGTCATTATTTTGTTAAATTATGATGCCTACAAGTTGGATACAACACATGCTCCACTCATGACATTGAGCACTCAATTAACTTTACACAAAACTATCAATATTTGCCCCCACCATTTTCTACTATAAGCCTCATTTGGCCGAATTGTTCCTCTTTTCTTCTTTCTTTTCAATTGTTTACAAGACAATCTATGTGTGTTGAATGATTCATGCACCACCCCTTGTCTATTGTAATCATGCCAAGATGGATGAGCAATATTAAATGTGAAATGATCCCCTCCACCATGTTATGTCCTCCTAAAACAATGTATACTTTCATAAAGTGAAAGGATGTTCAAATATTCAATTGTATGATTCAACTTTTTCTCCTCCAAAATTTTCAGCCCTAGCCGAATGTATCATGTAAGTTTTCTTCCAAATTTAATTGTCCACAATATGTTGACAATGTAGCGGATGAATCAACATTTAATTTCACACTTGTATGTCTTCCATTTGCCTTATTTTAGATGACTTCCGAGTCATCCTTTTTACCTTGGATGTCGAGGCTCTTGGCTTATTATTGTCACCAATTTTTTACTTATCACCACACTTAAGTAATTCCTAATCTCCAATAATATTTTTATATTAAGTAAATCCGAGGTTTCTATCTCACGTTGATTCTTCGCTAATTTCTCGACGTATAAAATACTTCGGGTCTAAAATTTGTCAATTAAATAACCGAATCACCGGTTATCGTAAGCTATAGATACCAAAATTAGACCACAAAAAGGGTGTTTTAGAGATGTTAGGCATAAAAGTGCTAAATGACCAAACGGGTCGTTACAAAGCAATACAAAGACCATACTAATAGATGGTTGCTTCAATAAAAGAATTTTGATTTCCACCTATTTGGATTTGTCATATCATACATGTTAGGATTACAATTTGATTCCTTCTGTTTGTTTCCTGTATTCTCTGTAAGGATCACCTAGACTTTAGAATATAATTCCTAAAAAGTGGCAAGAACTTTTACTTGGACTGTGTACAGGAAATCTAGGTTTATCTGAGGATTTTGACTAATATTTCTATATGTACTTCATGAATGCCAAATCTGTTATGATTGTACTATGTCTAGAAGCTGGTTTATCCTACCCTTGTGTGCCTTTATACTTTGTCACACCTACTTGATTCAATATTGTTACGAACTGTATTATTCCTATATGATTGCCAATGTTGTGATTACTTGGTTTAAGTTCAGTATTGGCCATATCATGTTCATGTAGATCACTTTCTTTTTTCCATGTTTAGATCATACTTAGTGCCTTGGTTTTGGTTCATAAGAATAATTTGCCTATTTAGTCTATTCATTTATTCTCTCCTTGTTCTCATATGTTCTTGATTGACTTATAATTGTTCTATATACATGTATATTGGACCTATCCTATTTATTCCAAGCCATATATGTGTGTATATGGATCTGTGTCCTCTAGGTGAAAGGGGGGTCTAGTTTGAGCTTTCCCCTGGTGACCAGCCATGCCGGAGGTTCATGAAACCTCTTGGAACTTGTGCGACATCTGATGACTTGGCCTTCCCACCACCTAGGTTTGGGGTTTGAGTTTAAGGACGTGGAAAACACATAAACACATTATATGGACTTGTGAATAAATATGATATATTGCCTGTACATATGTATATTTATGTACAGAATAGGACTTGTAATTGAATAGTGCACTGTGTATATATTTGTGTATAGTATATGTATGATAAGAATAGTAAAATATATCTAACTGGGGTCTTTTGTTTCTTTCCCCTCTCCACTGGATGGCCATCATTGGCCATAGTCCAAATGCACTTATCAAGTCAAAAGCCCAATAGGGAAAATTTTCAAGTTTCGTCGAGTCTAAAGAAAGGAAGGGAAGCTAATATATCAATGCCCAAATGTGGAAAAAATGATAATGAAGGCCCAACCACGAGGAAAATGACGGTATTAGTACACCCCGCCTTTACTTTCCTTACTATATTTATACTTTTCTCTATTTGGTTTAAGTGCTTTCTCGTATTGTATTCTCGTATTTGTTAAAAACCCACAAACATTATTGGAACTATTTATATTGCGAATTAGGTATCTTAGGCAAAATCTGGCATATGTCATTTAGATTGACTCTAGCACCTAAAAAAAATTCTTTTGAAAATCTAGTAAACGCGTACTAATTTTGAAGACTTAAAATGGATAAAGAATCGCTTAGTCTTAATAAATAACAACAAACTAAAGAGGTTTTTGGAAAAGAAAAAATGGTATAATGTATTGCATGAGATTAAGAGGATGAGTAAATTAGGCGAAAAACTTCTATTTTTTAAAACTATGGAAACATGTTCCTTCTTCTGGGTTTTGAGTCAGAAAAAAAGTGATATTTCTGGGCCTGAGCCCACCTAAGTCTTTTTCCTTAAAGAAACCAAGTGTTCATTGAAAAATTCTTTGGGCCTGAGCCCATTTAATTTGGTCTTTTGAAAACAAAATTTACATAAGCCACTATTTGGGGCTAAAATAATTCCGTTTGGTTTTTTATATAAAAATCTGTGATTAAAGAAAACGTGATCGAGGCCCATATTTTAAATGGCTAGAATAAAGTTATATTTGCGCCAGAGCCCACGCAAGTTTCGTCCTTTAAAACACCGAATCATATCTTTGGGTCAAAACCCACTTGATTTTCTCTAAATAAATAACCCACGATTAAAGTTTCTGGGCCAATGCCCGCGTTTTTAATAAATCCAGTAAAGTATTTTGGGCCCAAAAATGAAATGAATTTTAAAAGTCAAAGTCTTACCAATGAATTTTAAATGTCAAAGTCTTACCTTTTGAAATAAAATCTGCGACTTCATAAAAAATAAATATATAGCAAGTACATTTTTTTTAAAAGGGAACATATGGACAAGTTATTAGATCGTAGATATAATTCATTTTCCTAGAAGACAAAACATGCAAAAAATCCCCTTCTTGAAAAAATCAAAAAGGTCCAATTTTATGCCTAAATTTAAAAAATTAGGTACGGATGTTCTGGAAATTTATTAAACGGATTGACCCGGTCCACGTGTGAGTAAAGCATGAATAAAACCTATTCACTCAAATCATAAAAATTAATAAACTTTCTATCTTTTTCTACTGAAAAACTACTATCCTTATACATAAAAGGAACTAATTATACCCGAATATCATAAATCCGAACCTAAATACCATATATGTAAGGGGAATATATTCAATTCTTTTCAAAAAATGATATGCAACATGACAGGCTTTTGCGGGAAATAAACACTAAATAAATAGTTCATGCAAATATTCACACATTAGAATTCGAAGGTCAACCGTATGGCACGGATCCTTAATAGTAGGGTGCCCAACACCTTCCCTGGGGGATCACCAGAACCCTTACCTAGAACTTTGGATTAAGAAGGATTTTCTCAAGGTGTATGAATAAACCCTTCAAAACTGGTTTTCCTAATTTCCTAAAAATTAGGTGGCGACTCTTTTAAAACAAAGTCCGAATGAACACTAACGATTTCGAAGTAGCTTTTCCGACCGCTAACCCTGCCCGCGAAAATGCGAACCGTTACAGAGTGAATACACAAGTCCACCCAAAAACCTACGAATCTTCTCCTTCTCCGTGGGGATCAATTGAGCAACATACCTAGCCAAGAACAGAAATCCGGCCTCATACTCTAACACGGTCATACCTCACTGTCGGAAATGAAGGAACTCATCTCTACACTCATCCCTCAAAGTACGCGGCGCGTAGTTCTCCAAAAAATCCTGGTGGAACTGGGTCCAAGTAAGCGAAGGTGCACCCATGGTTCTGCTCTTAATAAAAGTTCTCCACCAAGTCTTCTTGTCGCCGCGAAACTGAAATGATACATAGTCAACCCCATGAGACTCCACAATGCGCATCTTATAGAGCCTCTCGTGCATCTCCATAATGAACTCATAAGCATCCTCACTACGCAAGCCAAAGAACTTAGGCGTCCATCTCTATCTTCAGGAACCTCCCAACAAGCTCCCAATCCTCAACGGTCAAAGGCTGAACTGCCACAGGTCTGGGAGCATCCTCACGGACTGGAAGACTACCTAAACGCGGGGCCATAGCAGCAGCAGGATGCATCCCCATAGTCTGGCCCTACTCGGGAGTCCGTAACCCCACTCGAGTTTGGTAACCACCTGGAGTAATGGCACCCCCTACGGCATACTGGCCATCAAGATAAAGAAGTACACGAGCCATGATATCCTGGAATGCCTGATCAAACATAGCATCGGGTGAGTCAGGTCTGGCCCTTCACCTCCTCCGGCTGCTTGTGCTCTCTCGGGTTGATGCTCTAGAGAAGCTAAATGTCCTCACCTCTGTCCAGCCACAGGGCCCCACCCCTGGCCGGTACAGCTCCACGACCTCTAGCTCGGTCGCGACCTCTCACCTGCGCTCGTCCTCTGGTTCCTGCCCAAGCAGCTGGCTTAGGCACCTCGTCCCTCGTGATGGTAGCTCCTGTCCTCACCATCTATGAGAGAATAGAAGTGGATCAGATACCAATTTGAATAAAGTAGAATGAAGAAATGAAAGAAGGTGAAGTTTCCTAAATGTCCCATAGCCTCTCGCAGATAAGTACGGAGCTCATCGTACCGATTCGTAAGACTCTACTAGACATGCTCTTGTACTCATAGACCGGATAACATAGGGCTCCGATACCAACTTGTCACGCCCCAACTAAGGGTATGGTGCGGGCACTTACCAATTCCCACCTCGGTAGGGGAACCCTTTCCCAAATCATTCATTCAACAAAAATACATTAATCAAGACAATAGAATATAAATCTCAAACATAGATAAGAATAATAAGGATAGTGAATAATTGAGGAAATAATACAATAATCCCAAGGAATCTGTCTAAGGCCGTACAAGAGCCACTACTACAAATACTAGAAGTCTGAATATGAATATATGTCTTATAACAGAATATTGTCTTAGAATATCAAAAAAGACAAGTAACTAAAAAGAGGCATCCGGACAGCGAATCCAGCCAATGCTCACCCTGGAATACTCATCAAAAATCCCCCAGACTCGGTCACGGGGTGCAGAAGTCGATCCGTTCACAAACTCTACACTTAGAAAGAATGTAACAAGGTAGAATCAGTACAACAACACGTACTGAGTAGGCTTCATGGGCCGACAACAGTTAGAAGATCATATATATACGAAAGAGACTGAAAAATTAGACATGTTCACAATCAGATAAACTCAAATCAATCCAATTACCGAAACCCGTACCAAAACCACCAAGTCTAGTAAATCACCTCAAGTCCACTATAAATCTGATCCACATCTCAAGAACTAATATCAAGTACGCTTATCACCAGAATCAATCAACAGTCCAAAACAATGCCAACAATAAATATGAGATGAATGTAATGCATATGCAATGATACACACACGCTTAGGGCGGAATATCTCATCGCCTCGATATTTATGACCCATGGGGGACCGCTAAGTCTATGTACCTGCTGCAGAGCGCACAGCCCGATCCAATAGTCAGTGTTGCAGGACGTGCAACCCGATCCCAGTCAGTGTTGCGGCACGTGCAACCCGATCCCAGTTAGTGTTGCGGCGCCCTACGCGATACCAATATATATATATGAATGAGTGAATGCATGATAACTATGCCAACAAGAAAATATAATCAATGGTGCCACACATGGACACAGATTTCACTCACAATAACGATGTCATAATCCTTACTTCCTTCCAACAACCTCATTCACGATCCTATGCTTTTCAACACACGAGTAATCACTAAGCATCAACTCTGTAGAATCATTCACAAGGGGGCGAGCCAACACTCACAATAAGCAACAACAGAATAGAGCACAATAAGGCAACAAGCCATAAATCACAACAAAACCAACGTAAGTCTTCCAATCCAATTTCATACTCGAAGGTTTACATGCTTTCTCCAACAATCACTAACTGCACATATAATCCGCTAACCGAAGTCTAACCGGAAGGTAAGTCGTAACCTACCTGGAAAGCCGGATAGAAGCCTCGAACCGTCACAACTTGGCCTTGCCTTTCTGTAACGCCCCCAAGTACTCAAAGTCTATTCATAATCGAATTCTATATTAAAAAACATCAATAACGGAAACAATATTACTATACTTCTAGCTAGTTCAAATTCTAACGCAAGGAAATTGGGGAAACGGGCCCACAATAGTAAAATAGGAAATTGAAAGACGGAACATGCAATTCAATCTCTAGGTGATCAAACCGAATAATTATTTGCTAAAATAACTCAAGATTAAGCCTGATTCGGGTTTAAAGAAAAACCCCCAAATTTGAGTATGAACCCTAATTCTTCAATCCTCAAATTAACCATTAATAAATGAAGAAATAAGCTTAACAACAAGAAATTCATCAAACTCTATGGTTATTCTAGTCAATTTCACCACCAATTTCTATTTTAGAAGTCTAAACCCATTTCAAGAATTTTAACAAAAGGCTCATCTTCTCTATCTAGATTCAAGTGATCCTAAGCATGAAATAGGAATCTAGGAAGGCAAATGATGAAGGCTAGGGTCATAGATCTTATCTCCAAGAAGAATCAGTCCACAAGTTGCTCTATTCCCCCAAAAAGTGGTTAGAGAAGTGATGAGAAGAAGTGATAGGGTTTAAGGGACTTAACTTGAGAAAAGAGGAATAGTGCCGCACAACGACAACGGCGGTCATGGAGCCCATGGAGCCACGCGCACACGCGCTACGGCGCATAATAGGCTCGCCATGGCGGCCTTCACTAAAAATTAGCATGCCGCTATAGCGGCAAGAGACCCGCTTCGGTGCCTAGTCACCGCTCTCCGGTCGCCTGCTTCCTCCCGTGCGCTATATAGGCGTGACCACAAATGTACGGGCATTATGTTGTTACAACACCTACACTAGAATTAGAATATTCTAGTTTTGACCAATCTCATCCCGAAATCCAGCTATCACCCGAGGCCACACAGATACCAAACAAACATGCACACACACATAAAAACATGCTACGAATTCACCCGTGGCCTCGAATTTTCCAACGGAGGTCTATTTGACCTAGCCAACCCCCACTTTAAGGCTCAAACCTCCAAAAGTCACTCTAAAACCCGCCCGATGACCTAGGGAAGGGTCAACAGGGGTAAAAGGGTCATTAGCACCATAAGGACCAATTGGGTCATTACAGTTTAATTGAATATGTGTCACACTAATCCTCTTTATGTTGATAGCTTAAATTAGTCTTTGTTTGGCCTTAACTAGTTTTATCATTAGTGTAAAAGTCCTGGTGTGGTTTCACTGGTGATTAATGGTGTTTACTGAGGATGAGTACTAGCATATTGAGTTAAATTCCTATCACTGTCTCGACCTTGTGTCTGTTCAAATTGGTTCTGGATAATTACCTTATACACTGTTAAGCCCTATTGAGATTTGTTGTTGATTAACGAATTATTTAACATGAATATACATGTGTAGTTTAGTCAAGTGTGTATTAGATTGGTATGTAGGATGGTCACTAGTCTAAGGAGTGTCATGTCTGCTCGGTTATTTATAGTTGATTGACCTATGATGGTGTTTGTAAAATTATTGACCCAGTCCTTTAGCATGAGAACTAAGGCTGACCCATGATAAAAAAAAATGATATGTTCAAAACCATCTAGCACTGAGCAATTAATTATAAGCATGATACACATAAATTTGATGTGAAAAGGTTTTCAAATGAACTGAAATTAATTCTTTTTTTTTATATATCTGTTGCCACTCAATTTTAAAGTGAAACCATATTTAAATGACAATTTTGATAACTAAAACAAACACCCTGTTTGCTTGGATGTGGTGATGTTTGTTTACTTTTTAAGTGTGAATAGACTGATGACTTAGGCTTGGTTGACATTGGTACATTTCAGTGTTGTCTTGTTTGTTACTACTGTAACAGTCATAAGGTGCAGGAGGCTAAGTGTTTTAGCTTCACCATAATAGACTAGATAGAATATGGTCCACTCAAAAAGTGGGAATTGGGGGTGTCCTAGATCACCTAAGTAAAGGGAACTTATGAGGTTGTCACTTGACTTGTAAGAAAATGAGAAGTGATTTACCTAGGGTTAGGGAAGGTTTAGGAAAGTCTTTGACTTTTGCTCTGCCTAGTACCACCTATTCTAGGTTGCTGGGGTTCCACCTTGTGGAATTACAATCTTGGATCCTCTAAGGTCTTTACAAACATAAGAAAGGGCATTGTATAAATTACATGATATATAAGGGGTTTGAGGTCTGTTTTGGTAAAGCATAAGTGCATCTGTACCTAACTGCCTGTTTTCTTCAATCTTTTGGTCTTGAGTTGTCTCTTGATGTGGTTTAGAGGTTTGAAGCATTATTTATTCTGGTATGATAGTCTAGGCCATGGAGTTGCCCCTGTGATTGCCTTTTTACGAAAAATTTCCTCATAGTCGTGGGAGGGCCTGCTATGACTTAGCATGAATCCCATCCCCTTTTTTCATTCCTTGTCATCACTTGGTCTTAAGTTGTCTTTTGATGTGGTTTAGAGGTTTGAAGCATTATTTATTCTAGTATGATAGTCTAAGCCATAGATTCTCCCCTGTGATTGCCTTTTTACTGAAAATTTCCTCATAGCCATAGGAGGACCTGCTATGCTTTTTTTTTTTTCTAGGAGCAAATTGGATATTGATGTGAAACTTAGCACGAATCTCATCCCCCCTTTCCATTCCTTGTCTACACTTCTGAAAAATCCTAAGTGATATCTATGCTAATCCAGCTTTGAAAGAAATGATCTCCTGTTCATACACACTTGCTACTAATATGAATGTCCTTGTCCTTTCTCTAGTTGAATCTGTTGTTGTGTGTCACTTTTTTTCCAATTTAGTGTTGTGATAACCTCCAAGTAATGGATATACTGAATATATGTATGAATATCCTTAGTATATACATGCATAGATGCGTGCTCAAGATTTCTTCAAAAGTCATTGCCATGTCTTGCTTGCTTACACTGCCTCTCTTTTTCCTTATTCTGCTTATTGATACTGTTGTGATTGGGTATACATTGGATAAACATAGTATACAGGCTCCTTATATACTTCGGTATATATTGGGCTGTATATCTTGTATAACCATGATATATCATGCTTTTACTTATGAATTGGAACTGATTTCGGCCTGTCTTTTTAAATTTTGTCATCATAATGATTAATTTGGGCCTTCTTTAGCCCATGCGCATTCTATTTTGTAATTGGCCTGTTTTGCTTGTCTCTTTTTCCCTTAAAGATGTTTTGGCCTATCTTCTCCTCTGTTGGTTTCTTGTTATGGATATGGTTGAGTTACACGTGATATACGTATTCATATGTGTGACCATGTTTGAGTACTTTTCCTTTAAATCTTTGGATAAGTTAATTATTAAGCATAGATGCTCTCTAACCGCATCTTTCCTTTTCCTCTCTCCTCTTTTACATGTACCACTGCCGTTGGGCCAGTTTCCTTGCAAGCCACTGTTGGGCCAGAGGCCCAACACCCCTCTTTCATCGAGTCCGGATTAATGGAAAGCCCAACCATGGGTAAAAATGGCAATTTTTGGGCTTGGTAGGCCCACCAGCCTTACCCTCTCTTCAATGTTATTTTTTGGTACATGTTGTATTTTTAAATGAATGCTTGTGCGTATTGAAACTTGAATGGATACGAACTTAGACACTTTAGGCAAATGATACGTATATCGTTTTGAATGGATAGGAACCTTCAAGTGATTTTCAAAATTAGACCCAACAAAGATAAGATGATCATACCTTCAAGAATTGAAATAAAGAAATGGTTTTACAAATCCTTTTCTTCATATTTACAAAAACTGGAAATTGAGCAGTTAGTATGTATATAATACTTTTTGGAAACAAGCGATTTCGAAAAACTAATTTTCAGTAGCAAAAACATAAAACAATTTCGGACGGTTTTGAGATAAAGGAAATCTGCAGTATTTTCTGGACTTAAAAGCCCACAAACGGAAAAATTGATTTTGATAAGTGTTCAAAAAGATTAAAAATTTTCAAACTATTTTGGGCCAAGGCCAACCTTAAGTAAAAAAAAGCGAGAGAGATACACTTAAACTTGAGTTTGAAGAAAGGGTTTAAAAGTAGAATATGGTTGACCTTCATATAATAAAAGGGATAAATAACTTGCTATTTGAAAAGAAACACTTTATATATTGTATAAACCCATGGCATATTTACAAAGGAGATATACTCAAAAGTTTTCAATAAATTTATAAGAACTAAAAGACTTAACATTGGACTAAGTTAGTTGAACTCTACTTAAGAGAAATCTTAAGTGTGTTTTGGTCCGGAAATGAAATGACTTAAACCTTATATGCATATTTTCAAAGGAAAATTCTCTTTTTTTATCTTAAAAAAAAAAAAGATGTTTCTGCCAAAAGATATTATGATATTACAAGTTATACAAGAAGTTAAACTCTTTAAGCAAATAACTACAATAATCACACATTGAAGCTCAAAGGTCAATTGTATTCTATGAATTCTTAATATTGGGGTGCCTAACACTTTCCCCGAGGAATCACACGAATCCTTACCTCGAACTCTAGTTTTTAAGGGATTTTTCTCTTGTTTGAATAAACCCTTTTAACTCGATTTTCCTAATTTCCCTTAGTAAATTAGGTGGCGACTATAAAAATACAAAAAATTCAATAGAGTCCACAAGTATGAAGTAGCTTTTATGCCTCGCATAAAAGTGAACCATAACAGCATGGATATTATAGCCCACATAAACAACAACCATACTAAACTAGTGGATTTATTACTATAACGAATGTCTGAGGCTCAACATGCATAGAGTTGCTTCTCCTTCAAAATCCTAAGCATAATCTCACATGTTTCTCGTGCTCCTCTCTACTACGAGAGTATATCAGAATATAATCAATAAAGATGATCACAAAAGAATCCAAGCACGATTTGAAGACACCGTTCATCAAGTCCATAATAGCTGCTGGGGCAGTAGCCATCCCAAAGACAAAACCAAAAACTCATAATGGCTTCACAGGTCCGGAAAGATGTCTTAGGGATATCCTCCGTCCTAATCTTCAACTTGTGATAGCAGGACCTGAAATTGTTCTTGGAGAACACCGATGCACCCTGAAGCTGATCAAATAAGTCATCAACGTAAGGAATGGGATACTTGACCTAGACTGATGACCACCATGGCCTGACTGAACTCCACCCCTATCTAATAAAGACAACCCCTACTAGAATAATGACCATCTCTGCCAAGCTGCGAACCCCCTCTACCAGAATATCTACCTCCTCTAGTTGACGGTCCTAGAGTCCTTGGTGCATGAATCCGAAAGCTTTGCTGGGATCCACCCTGTCTATGTCTGGGACACTCTATCTTGATATTCCCTTGGTCATCGCACTCATAGCAAGTCCTGCCCATCATGGGCTGATGAACTGATACAGATAAACCAGAATATCCTCTACGATTTGAGTACTAGAATAAAAAACCCAAGATGCCTGCCCGAAACTGTACTCAGTGTGCCCGTATGGACCACCTCTAGCATAGTGTTTCCTACCTCTAGAATAAGAACCGCTAAAACCTCCAAACTTGCAGGCCCTACATCATTTCCATGATCCATTACTGGCTGAAATAAAGCCTAAAAAGCTACTGATAACCCTCTCTACTCCAGGGCAGAGAACTTATCCCTCCTCTTATCTTTCGAGCTACGAGGACCATACTTCTTCTGGAAAACTTGATAGAACTGAGTCCATGTCAAAGGAGTTGACCTAGATGGTCTGCAATCAACATATGACCTCCACCACTGCTTGGCATCCCCAATCATCTGAAAACCAACATAATCTGCCCCGTGTGACTCCACTAAGCCCAACTTATGAAGCCTCTGATTACAGCTGACATTGAGCTCATAAGCATCCTCCTCGAGGGTACTATAAAATAAGGGAGGATTCATCTTGGTAAACTACTCAAACATCTTCTTCTACTAATTAGTCATGACCGGCTAGAAGCTAGCTGAGGAGAAAAACCATGCGTTGGGATCTCATCAATGTGGGGAGCCATAGCGGCAATAGGATATGCCCTCGGAGTATGAAACTGATCGGGAATCTGACCTCCAAATCTGGTTTGTGACCCAATCGGTGTGGCCTGAAATACACTAGCCTAGTTCAAATCCTCAAGAAGACAAAGAATGCGCACCATGGCATCCTATAATACTAGCATAGAAATAATCTTATGTGGTGACTGGGATGGTCCCAACTCTTCCTCCTCAATGGGCTCGTCCTTATGCTCAACCTCCGGCTTAGGAGACACTGATCTAGCATAGGCCTGACCAGCCACTGGTGCTCGACCTCTGGCCGGTGCTAGTTTAAGGCCTCTACCCCTACCAGGACCTCTGCCCCGACCCCTACCATAAGCCACAACCCTGGCCGTAGGTGCTGGTGCCTCATCCGTACCCACATCCATGCATGTTCTCACCATCTGTGAGAGAATAGAATATGAAGTCAGATATTAGTTAAACAAATTAGCATGAAAGGAATGAAAGAATGTAATTTTCCTAAATGTCCTATAGCTTCTCAAGGATGAAAATAGTCATATGAGGTTGTACAAATTATAGATATATTAGTTGTATGAAAATGTATGGAATAAATACTAGAAGTTGTGACTAATGTTGGATATTATTGCATTGAACTGTCAGATGGTTCTTGTGTTGTTGAAATGCTGAACCTGGATATTGATGATATTCTATGTGTTGTTAATGAAGTTGCGAACTTGGAGGATGTAAAAGAAGTAGGGGAGATTGTCACGCCCCAAACCTGGAGAGGCGTGGCCAGTACTTGGTGCCTTACTTGACTCCGAGCGTACCAACTATAACTTATATAATCTGAACATATACCACAATCTGGCCTAAAAGGCCAATTTGTAACACAAGTGGTACGATCTCGAGGAGCACACACAACTCAAATTGCTTCATCCAAGCCCGAGCCAAGGAATTTCAAGCCCTATAAGCCATGTTGATGCAAAGAGAGGCTTTGGAGACCTTTGAGGATCCTCATAGGGGAGCGTATGATGTATGGATGATTTCTTGGTCACGTGGAGTGAAGATGAGAGGGAGAGGAACGATGGTGGATATCCCTGCAAAGATGCTATTCTCTAAATTCAAGCCATCATCCATAAAGAAGACTACCAAACAAGGGCCTTACTTCATTAAGGGTATTATTGTAATAACTAGTCTAGTCTTCTTTAGCTTGTTTAGTATAAATACCATACTTGATCATTTCATTACTTACATTATGTTGAATTGAGAACTAAGATGAATACTCTTTTGGAGTGATAGTTTGTAGTTTATTTAGCTAGATAGATATAGATTTAATGTTAGAGATAGTTGATTATGGTGGATTCCATTGTTGGCTATTAAACCCTTTCCATTGAATTTCATATGAGAGTTTCTCAGTTGTGGATTCATTTGATTAACTCTTGATTGGATTTCAAATAGTATAGGTTCCTTAGTAGGAATAATTCCTTTACTAAGTGGGTCTTGCTTCACTTCTCATCCTAATTTCTTCACTTCTCATCTTGATTTCTTCCTATCCTTTAATTTCTGCGTTTTTTTTTTTGTTGAATCTGTGTTTTCCACAAGTCGGATCATATCATTTGGTATCAGATCTTAGGCTAAGGGATTGTTTCTACAATTCTTAATCCTAGGTTCATCTTATTTGAAAATCCTAAAAAATCCAAAAAAAAAAAAAATTGTTGTTGTTTGGTGGATTTGAGGTTAGAATTGAGTTCGTTATGGTCAAATCCATCTAGATATCAAATTTCAAGAAGTTTGGACAAGTTTTGAAAAATCACCATTGTTTAGCTTCATGCTGTTGAAGAACACAAAGTGGGTCTTGATGAATTAGGGTGCAATTGACTTTAATTCATAGTGGGCTTGGTTCTCCTAGTTGAGGGGAACCTAGATCCGAAATTTGGAAGCAAAAAAATTGGAATTGAAGTAGTTGGAAATTTAAATTGTTCTTGGGGTTCTTTATTATATTCATATTTCTCATATTTCTCAAACTTGTTAGCTAATCTTCGGCTCATTGTACTTCATAGAACTCATATTCATGCAATCTGATGTGACTCACATAGAAAGAGATGTATATTGTTACTTATACCTAGGGAAACAAACACGATTTAGCCATATGTTCTCGCTCCTCTACTATTCTTATTTGCTATTCTTCAAACTTATAGTCTTTCTTTCTAATTCATTTCACCCTCGGGGAGGATCATGCTTTATCATACCATCTTGGCTTGCAATTCTAGTTCCATGGACTGTTGCACTCATACGAAGACTCATGCATATCTGTATTAGCATGATCCGTCCTAAAGGATGTCCTATAACTCATTAGGAGATCTAAATTCCGTTAACCGTTCACCTTACACTACATTCTATATCTCATAACCATTTCCTAAACATTTATCACATGATACCATTCATCTTAGACCAACCCTTTTAATACTATAGCGTTCCGGATCACAATGCCACTGGCGTCTGAGTCCAATAATTGGACTCCTAAATTAACTAGCTGATCTAGTTCTTGGATTATCTTTCTCTTCGCGGCCCCCAAGTAAGCTAAACGGTACATGGATCTGCAGCATCGGCTACCACATTAGCCTTTCCTAAACGGTATAAGACATCAACGTCATAATCTTTAGCAACTCAAGTCATTGCCTCAGACTCAAAATATGCTCCTTCCAATTGAAGATACATTGAAAGGATCTTGTGATCTACAAAGATGTCAGTGCGTAAATAAATAATGCCTCCAAAACTCAAGTGCATGCATAACTACGGTTAACTCTATATCATTGGTCGGATAGTTCTTCTCGTGCTTTCTCAACTACCTCGAAGAATAAGCAATTTTCTTTCCTTGCTCGTTCTAACACTTGCAACATGAATGCTGACTATCTTAGTCCCCACACATGCTAGAACTTCATGAACGTATAATCTAGAATATTACTCTTGTTTTCTAAATCTCCATTCAGGTGACATGATGGATGATCAATTATTAACATACTTCCTTATCAGATACTTACTTTTGAAGAGATAGACGTTAATGGATAATTGTTTTGTACTACCTAAAACATATCATTATTTTCAGACCACACCTTCCTTCCTTATCTCTTGATTAGTGGTCCCCATAAAATGTGGTTAAGAAAGGTTCTCGTGTTTATACTAGGCTGTGAGCTCCTTATATCATGTACCCCGTAGAGCCTTAGGTGATTTGAAGCACCTAAAAGCATCCTTGGCTGCTTCCGCTTTCATCCTTACTCTAATACTGTTATTTATGCACACATCTTTTAAATGCCTACCTCATTGTCTAGGCTCAATGGTCCCCTTTTTGACTTTTTAGAATGCTTATACTGAGCTTTATCGGTCATTGCTTCTGTCTGAAATGCTTCCTGAGAGTTACGATTATGAACCTTCAAATCTGAAACTTCATGAGCTTGGATTCACTATGTACTTGTATAAAATCTAATGACTCATTTGTACCTCTTGTCTAGCCATAACCAGGCCCTCCATGAGTCAATTTCTAATTATTCCAATCGATTTACCGCTCCGTCTCTATGTAACTTCTCTGGGCTATATCCTTTGTCTTCATTTATCCCTTCTACTAATTTTCTGAACATTAAATTCCCGGTTGTTTTTACCGACAATTAGCACCTCTAGCCAGAAGGTCGCACTGTCTTCCCCCTACAATTTTACTTGCGAATGGTGCAAGAGTCGTAACACGGCTATAAAGTCTAAGTAAATACAATCCCATCCACCTCCGACCTTTTATTGTAATCCTTCTTGCCACTCAATCACTAAGCAAAATGCGTGATTCTGCCTTGAAACTTATCGCTTCGTCTCCGCCCCCCCCCCCCCCCCCCCAAAGGGAAGTAACTTACACCTTATGATCTAGGATCCCTCTTCTGTAGAGGTCAAATTGTTACCGCTTCACCCTTAACAACTTTTCACACTTCCGTTGTCTTATAACTTGCCTTAAGGTAATCTTTCCCGTACTAGGGCAACTGAATCTATTGCATGCATATAAAGCGGTATTTATTCATAACTAGCACGCTTGATCTTAATGAGCTTAACTCTGCTCACGACACTTATCTTAGGGAAACATCTTTCTTAATGACCCTCAAGGGTTATTCTTCTATAGCTCATTTTCTTGTCGCATAATCGCTTACTTAGTAAATATTGTCGTGTCAATTTTATAGAAATCCTTCAAACTTCTAACTCGCGTTTGATTTATCTTAGGTCTTTACCCCAAAATAGTATCTCTTAACCCAGGGAGCTAAATTGGTCTTCGGATAATTTCTATTGAAGTCGCCAATTCACTTCCCGTAATGAAAGCGTAGTCTTATAACTTGTACCTCTTTATAATCTCAAAACTTTGCTTTCTCTTGATTTTTATTCTACTTGAGTTGAACCTTGTTCTTCTACTTATCGTCATTGCATGTTTCTCAATCTACTTATAACGCTTCACTTATCATCATACCAATCTCTTGCTAACATTACCATCTTTTATTTTTTTTCTGAAGAACTCTAGCGAGGCATTCGTTCGCTTCTAGCTTCCCCTGCCTCATCCAGCCTTATCCCTTGGTCGCTTAATTCCTTTTTTACTGGAAACAGGGGGCACACTAAAGCAAATACTTATCCCCTATAGTATTCAGGTACCTAATATCTGAATCTTCGACATTGCAAATTTTCTCTCTAAAAATTAACACTTCAAGATACTAATCCGATCACCACTGCCTACGGTTGGGCATCTCGCCTAATTTCACCGTCAATGGCTCCGGCCACTTCCATCGAGAAATCGCCTAGACAAAACACCAAAGCTACTACCATACATAATGAATCAACTGTCAATTAATTAGAACCACCACCAGTAAACTCACAGTCTAAATAAACATATGCACATCCCTAAATCTACAGAACAAAGCCACAAAACCATTAAACTACTATATCGCCCATTCAAAATTGAGAACGGATTAGCAAAGTTTTCGTTCACAACTGAAGAAGATGCTCTGCTAGCCCGCAATTGCCGTCTCACCTTAGTCGGAAAATTCTCAAGAAAAAAACCCCAAATCGATACCATTAGAAAAGAAATCAAGAGAAGATTCCCACTAAAAGGGGAATTGACGATTGGACTTTTCGATTCAAGACATGTATTCTTGGATTTCACCGATGAAGACGACTGCAAAAACTTCTATTACCGGTGATACATACCGTTCAATATGGAGGCGGTTATGAGACTTCAGCAGTGGACAAAAGACTTCAAACCCATAGAAAAAACAACACGAGCACCGGTGTGGGTGATCTTCCCAGGACTTAAGTGGCATTATTTTCATTGGGAAGCAATTTGCAGGCTAGTTACTCTAATTGGGTACCCACTCTCCCTTGATAAAGCTACAAACTCAAAAACAAGAACAAGTGTAGACAAGGTGAGGGTGGAGATTGACATAGCCAAGCCAAGAATGATAGAGATCAAAATCAGCGTTGTAAAGTAATCCACCGAGAAAGCAGAAGAAATAATTCAACCAGTTGAATATAAAGGGGCACCAGATTACTGTTTCAGATGCATGATACAAGGCCATGGTAATTGGAATTGCAGAAGAATCCAAACGGAGAAGGGCAAAGAAAGTACTTCACAATCTCCAAAAACTAGTACCCAAAATGTTTGACAAAATGCCAAGGAAAGAAAGGAAAGAGTTCAAAAAGGGAAAAGTAGTACCAAGGGTCAAGAATTGCACAAGAATCAGTCTAACAATGGAAAAGTAGCAAAAGTAAATAGTTCACCAGATTCTAATCAAATGGACATTATCCTAGACAAAGAAGAAGAGAATTTCACTAAGTGTATGGAAGACAAAAGTTTAAATGGAAATCATTAATGAAGATCCTATAAAAAAACAACTCTGAATAAGAAGGATTCACTGCCGAGGATATTGAGGAGCTTGGAAAACAAAGCCAAGAAATGGAAAAAGGAAAAGGGGGATCATGGTAAACAAAGTCTAGACTATACAAGCACCCTCATTCTCCACCTACTAGAATGAGACCACCTTATCCTAAGAAGAAGAAGAAGAAGAAGAAGAAGAAGAAGAAAAAACAGAAAAGAAAAAAAAAGTTTAGTTTAACCTTGATAATGAACTGGAAGCTTGGAATAAAACTCAGGAGGATATCCTGGTGATGAAGAACAATGAGAAATCCGCCAGAACACCAAGGATCCAAGGGAGAAAGGCTAAGGAAAACGAACTGACAATTTCTAATTCTTTTGAAGTTTTGGCTAACTCTTCTCCTTTGGATGCAGGCGCAGAATTATCTGATGTGCCCATGGAGAATAACACTCATGATTCAGTCCATAACAAGGAGCTAACAGTTGGTGAATTCAATGGGGAAAACATTGAGGATCATTCTGATCAGCGTTACAATTCCACTCAAAGTGACAATGACATTGCCTCTGATCAAAGGGGCAATCCCAATATCAGAAGAAAATTAGTTTTTGACAATGATGATTCATTGGATATTACAGAGATTATTACCTCTAACAATTTATCACCTAGAGGAACTAGCATCCTCCAAAGTGATAATCTTGGTTCCTATAAAGGAACCAGGATCACACCTACCAAAATTTCTCAATGATTAATTTTCTTTCATGGAATGCCAGGAGCATTAAAACCATGGGTGCTTGGGAAAGGCTGAGAAGCCTTAGACTACAGTACCAGCTCCAATTTGCATGAATTCAAGAACCTAAAAGAAAGAGAAAAAAGAAACAGAAGCATATCATTAAGTCGATGATGAAACTAGGATTTCAACACTATCATCACAATCTTAGCAACAAAATCTAGCTCTTCTGGGAGTCCAGTTTTAATGTAGATATCATAGACAATGCTTATCAACATATTACTTGTCAAATTTCCTGTCCTCATAGTAGTATTAGCTTTCACATTACTTGGGTATATGCTGAGTGCACCATACCTCTTAGAAAACGCCTCTGGGAAGAACTCCAAAGTTTGGCTGACAAATTAAAAGGCCCATGGGGAGTGATAAGGGATTTTAATGTAATCACCTATCCCGAGTAGAAACATGGTGGTGCACCATAAAACATACAAAAGAGTTTAGATTTCCTTGAATGTGTGACTGACTGTGGTTTAATTGATGCAGGATTCTTAGGGGCGCAATTCACATTATGTAACAACTGGGGAAATCCCAAAACCATACAGAAGAGGATGGATAGATTTCTCTATAATGAAGAATGGTTAGACAGTTTCAAAGACACAAAGGTTACTCACCTTTCTAGAACAAGTTCTGACTATGCACCCTTACTTTTCTATGTAGAAAAAGAAGAAATAATTGCAAAGAAGCATTTTAGATTTCTGAATGTGTGGTGTGGGTAGAAATATTTCATAAAGGCAGTAAAAGAGGTTTAGTCCATGCCAACTAATGGAACTGCTATGTGGCAATTACATTGTAAGATGAAAGCATTATTTTCCAAATTAAGTGAATGGACTACAGTTGCATTTGGTGATCTTTTCAAAGATGCTAAAGAGGCCAAAAATCATATCCACAACCTTGAGAAAAAATTAGTAGATGGTACTAATGAGGTGAATAGAAGTGCTCTTAATAAGGACAAAGCAGAATTTACAAAATTGCTATACAAGCGGGGCCAAAGCAAAATTTACAAAACTGCTACAAAACTAGGAGACTATATACAGGCAAAGAGCCAAATCTAAATGGCTCCAAGATGGAGACAAAAACACTTCTTTTTTCCACAGGGTGATCAAAGATAGAAGAAAAAGACTGAATATACATAATATATTGGATAAGGAGAGGCATAGACTGTCAGGACACAAACAAGTTGCAGAAGCAGCCATTAAGCATTTTGAAGAGTTATTTAGCTATTAGCAATGTGAAAGAAGCTATACAATTCTAGACCAGATTCCACTTGGTAACAGAGGAAATGAATGCAATCCTTATTACTAAACCTACCATACAAGAGGTAAGAAATGCAGTAAAGGACATGGACCCAGACAGTGCACCAAGTCCTAATGGATTTGGAGCAAAATTCAATGAAGTTTGTATAGATATCATTATCACTGATCTGCATAACGCTATTACTGAATTCTCTGAAGGAGCTCGAATACCAAGTTATGTCTCTCATACTTGTTTTGCTCCCAAAATGCCCCCACCCCAATCTTTTTATGATATTAGGCCCATTAGTCTTTGTAACATATTTAGTAAGATAATTGCTAAGTTTCTTAATAATAGAGTAAGCAAAGTTCTTCCTATCATTATCTCCGCTAATCAGAGTGGTTTCATTCAAGGCAGATCCATAACAGATAATATCTTATTAGCGCAAGAACTAGTGCAACATATTTCTAAGCCTAACAAACATGATAATGTTGTTCTCAAACTTGACATGACCAAAGCATATGATAGGGTGTCATCGCCCTATCTATGCAGAGTCATGAAAATGTTTGGTTTCAATGAAATATAGATTGATATTATTTTCAGACACATCTCTAATAACTGGTACTCAATTGTTCTTAATGGAACCAAAAATGGATTTTTTAAATCAAGCAGAGGACTTAGACAAGGTGACCCCTTGTCCCCTGCCCTTTTTATTATACTAGTTTCTACGTACGTGCGTTGCACGAATGTCCCTTGTCAATTATTATTAAAATTATGTTAAAATGCTAATTGTACTTGCATGTTGTCACCTAATTCGAAGGTTAACATAAATGGATATAGTTTGAACCTATAATCATACATTTTCGCTCTATACATCTAAATGATCTTCTAAAAATAAATATTGGATCTCATTCTACAAATCACTCTTTCATGTCACTCTTGGAAGTTCTTACATAAAGATCTTTATATGGATGAATTCTTAGAATATTATCTTTGGTGCACTCGTTGAGATACCCAAAAGACAGCAACCCTCTTTGAAATAGAATTTCTTAATTTAACTTGCTTGTTCTTCATCAGATAATGAGGCAGTAATAAGAGTATGTGACTTCCATGAAAAATAATTAATTTTTCTCTAATACAACTCTTTAAATTATTTATTGCAATTAGTTGTTTAAGAAGTAGTAATTAAATTCTTAAAGGGCATAAATTTGAGGGGAATATAAAGTCATGTATAAATTTGCTAAAAGTTAGTTTACCACCATACTAATGGTGATTTCAACTGAACGGTGCCTATTATTTCGTTTTTATCTTGTTAAAGTAGGCTTCATAATTTCATGGTTGCGGCATTATCAAAATAAGCTCCATAGTGTCATTATTGCCTTGTCAGAATAAGCTCCGCAATTATAGGGGAGGGGCGGTGGAATTTAGGTGAATATATGAACAAATAAATGAAATTCCAAAAAGAAAATAAAATTAATATTTTCTACATCAACAATGACGTTGGCTGAGAACGGTGTTTTTGTCTTCTTTCTGGTTTGACCAACATTTTTTAACTTACAATCAAATTTGACGTTAAATAAAATAATTACGTATGTTTTAATTTTGCATAAACTTATAGACCGTATATGTTTTAATTTTGCATAAACTTATAGACCGTATCTTAAATAAGTTACCGTTGCGACAAGGATAATGAATGAGAAGTCTCTGACTTGCTGAGGAATATTAATAGCATAAGAACTAAAGCACTACCACTTAATCATCCCTACAATTGTGGCATGACAATTTCAAAATAAAAATAAAAATATATCAAACATTTATAAAAATATGACTCAATAGTTATGCCTCATAAAAAAAAAAAAAAATTGGAGAAACTTTCGCGATTGCAATTTTAAATATAAATATAGTTAGAAAATAATTATCCAAAAAAAAAAAAAAACTCCGGCCAGTTTTGGTCTTAACAGTTACCAATTATGTCCCCTTCAATAGCTACATCAATGTCCTCAATTCTCTGTTTCTACAGAATCTGCTAAAGAGACAAAAGTTATAACAATTCAATAAAAGCATAATCAAGAACAATAGTTTACTGTTAAAATATGTTAGATCTAAATCAAAAGTAACTCTTAGATCTCGAGTCCACCATTTAATATACTGAAAACGAACTTGAAAGAAATTTTATTCCACAAAAAATAGTCGAGAGATCTCCTCCTACATGGAATATAAAATAATTCATCAGTAAATCCCTACAATGAGAGAAGAATGAAACTGATATTTAATTAGAAGTTAATTACGCTTACCTACACTGGGAGAAGAATGAAACTGATATTTAATTATAAATTAGTTATGCTTACCTTAATTCAAGAGGCTGAAGACCCGTATAATGAAGCTTTAAGTTGGCAAATATGTCTTAAACATAACGAATTGTACTGGATTGTTTTCTAAAAGAATTCAATCTGTTGAGTAATTTAAAGTTATAATCCCACTATAATTTGTAATGATATATGAATCCTTATGGCAACTGGCGTGATCACCTCAGACCAAACATCCATTGACTAATTAAAGTGCAAAAAGAATTCTATTTCACCAAATTTGTTTTAAATTAGTTCACTCAATGTCCTATGCATATTGAGTGATATTTTAGATATTACAATTATAACCGGCATATAATATCTTTACTACATAATCGCTTTAGCTTTCAAAGGACATAAAAGTCGATAAGCGTTTCGGGAATATTTTTGTCAATCAACATTTAGTGTTTTAACATTTGTGCTTTTATGATATACCAATTCCTATATACATGATCTTCAAACTATTATTTATATTATAAAGGAATTAACAAATTAAATTTAAATACTTATATAAGAACAAAGGATTGTTGTAAAGTAGTATGTAGAAATTCTTCTGCTACTACCCTAAAGCACTTCTTTTTACCCAACAAGTTTGACCAAACACTTCAGCTATATAAAATAGCATTTTTTAAAAGGCCACTTTTAGCTTTTCAAAAGATGACCCAATATTGTTCAACATTTAGCGTTTTAACATTGTGCTTCTACAATATGTACATGACATTTAATATTCTTTATTTTTTGGCATTTTGGCATTTATTTATTTTAAAAAACTTTAAGTTGATCTCAATAAGTAATATCAATATTTTAAAAATAATTGAACTCCAACAATTCCAACTAATTATTTTATCCACAAGCCTAGCTTTTTTTAATTTTAAAAGGGATTTTGGAACCCTATGTTACGCCTCTCGTTTTCGTCGTAAGAAAGTCTACGGCTTCCTAGTTGTGTATACCCTTAGCACGGAGATTCGTACCCGAGTTTACGAGATATTAAGTGCCTTACCTTGCGTATACCGAAGTACAAGTATATGTTCCTTGCAATACGATAAGATCAGAAGTTAAACGAATCGAATCGACGCGAGTCAGGCAACTCAGGGAACGAGGAAACCAGTCCACTTTGACGGGCAAAGGGATGGTCTATCGACATGTCGACATGGCATCCTTTCCCACCTTCGACATGCCAAGGCCCCTGAATCTGGGGTGGCAGAACGACGGCATAGGTGTACGGTCGTCAACCCTCTCGTCGACCCTGAGGCACTGGAACTTTTGTTCCACTTATATATATAGCGCCTCACGTTTTTCCTCTTGATTTCTCACTTCCCCAACTAGAGATAAACCCTAAAATATATCTCCCAACATTTCCCAACATATTAAGGAGGTTTTAGCAAGATCCGAGCCCCGTGAACCCGAGCTAGTGAAAGGAAAGTTGTTCATAGGATTTTATTGAAGTTGTTGAGCTTAGGAGTTGAATGTGAAGTTTGATTTTTGGAGTTCTAGTTCCTTCAAGGCATGTATATGATTCTTACCTTTGTTATTGAGTTGATTACCAAGAGTTTTAATGTTTTTACGTGATGAAAGGATAGTTAAGAAAGCGGTAAGTTAATTGAGTTTAAGTTGGGATTTGGGGCTGATTTGGAAGATGTTTTGGGAAGGAATTGTTTGTATTTTGATATGTAGATATTGGTATTATTTTTGATGTTTGGTTTGAATTGGAATTTGAGGGATTGTTAAGTTTACAAAGGAGATGCTGTCCGAATTTCGTTAAGTTATAGGCTAATTTAAAGGTTGGAATATAAGCGTTCTAGACTAATAGTTGACATACTTGTCTTGTGTGTAGATTCGTCAAGTCGGGGACATAAGCATAGTTAGCTTGAGAAGAAGATAAGGTATGTTAAGGCTATCCCTTTCTTTCATTTTGGCATGATCCTTATGATACGAACGAAAGAAGTTATCGAGCAGATTATGAGATTACCCCGAATGCAGGATAAGATGAGATATGGATCGGGTTGTACGTTCCTCAGCACTGACATATATGGATCGGGCTGTACGTTCCTCAGCACTAACAGTTATAGTATATGTAAATGATTTTGAACAAAAGCATGCATATCATATGCACTCAGAGACACTTTCAGTTATATAGAGTTATACAGATACATTCAGATGTACAGATTGACTTTCATGTTTCAGATATCTTTCATGATTCTTATGTACATGTTGTTCTTATGCCTTACATACTCGGTACATTATTCGTACTGACTCCCCTATTGCTCGAGGGGCTGCGTTCATGCCCGCAGGTTCAGGTAGACAAAGAGGCGGCCCAGTTCAGTAGGACTTCCACCCAGCAGTAGTCAGTGCGCTCCACTTGGTTTGGAGCTGCAGTCTATTTTTGGCATGCTATTTTTGACATGTATATATATGGGTAAGACGGGGCCCTGTCCCGTCCTTTCTACAGCTTTGTATTCCATTAGAGGTCTGCAGACAGTTGTACATAGTTGGGATGTTATGTAGCCTCGTCGGCTCTTATTTTGTTGTACAACATATGTAGTAGCCTAGTCGGTTTGCACCGTTATATATATATATATATATATATATATATATATATATATATATATATATATATATATATATATATATATATATATATATATATACAGTGGTTGTGAGTTCTTAATATAAAGTTCATGATATTGTTCTTACAAAGTCAGTATAGTTTAGTTATGAGTCAGATATGGGCCACCCTGTTATTTAGTGAGATCCAGGTATGAGTATAAGGGTGTCTTGTCAGTTAAAGTCGGGCACTCGTCACGACTCATCGGTTTGGGTCGTGACACCCTAGACAATTCTAACTATATAATACGCACCTAGCTCCTTCTAATTCTAAAAAGGATTGGAACAATTTCTAATTACGTGAGTTGGTTTAAGTAGGGAAGGAAAGTTTTATTATTGAAAATCAAGTAACAAAACCAGTAGTATAATAATATTAGGACACTTCATGGTATACGAATCACATGCAAATTTGTATTAGGAACATGAGTTTCTTAATGCTGCAGGTGTGCTTCCTATTCCAAGTAGGATTTTATTAGCAGCGGAAGCCGGAAAGTTCATAATTAACCTCAAAATCCTAAAATTTAGTTAATCCAAAATTGCATATTGATGGGGATTACAATTTTATCCTAACTTAACTTAAAAATTTAAGGGCTCAACAAGGATATTTTGTTCGTTCAGCATTTAGCGAAAATTATTCGTGCTTTTAATATATGTAGATAGATGCAGATAGATAGATAGATAGATAGATAGATATATATGATTGGTGTAGAAACTAACCCTTTAGTCTACGCTGAAATAAAGAATTTCAAATTTCTGGTTTGCCATGATAACAAAGGTATTGAGCATGATTTTTTTCTTTCTTAAAGATGATAGTGTAATAAATAAATGGAAGGAGAATGCATACTCAATAAATGGAGGGAACAACAAATCCAATGATATATATGGTCTAGGGGTTTTACTATTCACTACAAAAAAAACGCTTAAATTGCGGGGGTTATTTTTAACGTTTGCGGCGGTTTGAAACCCCCACAATGTGTTGTTGCGGCAGTTGCCAAAACCCCACAATAACAGTTGTCGCAATCAATTAGCTGCGGTTTTTTGCTGACCGCCAGAACTAATTTGTGGCGGTTATTTTACGACAGTTGACCCCGTAATTTTAAAATTTAATCTTTTAAAAATAATTGTCAATTACAGATTGCGGCGGTTTAGAACCTCCGCAATATATATATATATATATATATATATATATATATATATATATATATATATATAGCTTATATTTAAAGGTCCTGGCAGTCTCATACCCCCCAGCAATTCATTGAATTTTTTAATTTATATATTATCGATCACAAAATCACTAATTAACCTGGAAATCATAATCAAAGCAAAAAAAAAATGTTAAAACTTTAAGAGATATCGATAACATATCGTAGAATCACAAATGTTATCATAAAGTACCATTAGTTTTTGAAACTAAAATTTAAGTAGCATTATCGATCACTCAAAAACTAAATTTAAACATAATACATTCACTCCAAATGTTCTAACATCCGTTCCTACCAAAAAATACAATGAAATCAACGGTTGCACTAGGATTACTATCACCGCATGATCTTCTTGCATCCATGGGCGAAAGGGATCCACTAGCCGCATCACTTGGCTACATAATGAAAAACATAGAAATAGAGTTAGCTACTATCCTGATAACACCACAACTCTTTATTCAAGTTTGATTTGGAAATCCAACTGCTCATACACAAAGAGAAAATAAAACACAGTAGATAATTAAGCATCAATCACATTCAAAAATAACTAAACCTCTTTTTCATCTCACACTAGCTACAATCAGTTTCATATAAATACTACTCCCTCGGTCCAAATTTATACGACACTCTTTCCTTTTTAGTCAGTCCCAAAAAAATAAAGTTTTAAACTTCATAAAAAACACTTCTAGACCCTGGATAATTACAAGCAACATCAACACAAAGTTGCCAAAAATATTGCTAACATCTAACTTCTAGTGAGTGATCTCAGGACTAGGAACTCTTATCTGTTAACCTTAACAAATTTGCACTGCACTGCACCTCACGTATACTGGTTCTACTTAACAAGAAAGCATCACAATAGGATACAATCAGTTAATGTGACATCCAATAGCAGATAATGTGGCAAGCCAAATCTCTTTACCTTGGGCAACAATGGTGTATGAAATTTAATTTATAAGGCTCTGATATAACCCAATAAATGTCTAGGAAGTAAAAATCAGCAACACATCCTCATAAAGCTACAAACTTTAAAATATTCAAGCATATAGCATAATATATAAGCTCATTCATTCAAGCACAGGTACTAGACAAATAACTTCAAAGATCTCTGCTCCACTAATGTAAGAAGCAGATAGCTAGCAGCAGTACAAGAAAGGCTCCATGATAATCATCAAAGAACATTCTGATTCTTTTCCAAATGGAACACCTTATGAAGAACCGAAACGAGAGAAGAATCTAGGCTTGAACTAATCCAAAGGAAAAACACCTTACTAGATCACTGTAAAAGACTAAGTAAAAGAGAACAAGCACATTAATAAGGGTTTAATGAGACATAATGGCCAAGCATATGCACCATCTGAGCATTAATCAATCAGACCACGAGCACAAGCAAAAATGATAGAAGTCAAATTAACACCTTAAACATTCAGATTCCATCATATAATATATTGAAAAATGCAATCTTGTTAAAGGAGAAAAATTAACAACAGAGATAGCACATGAAAGCTGCACAAGCCTCTCAAAATTCAATACTACCATCAGATATATAGAAAATTTTCACACTGTTATCCAATCAAAACACCAATATCAAGTATGATGTAACTGGGGTTTATCTTGCTTAATGTAAAAGTTTAAAGCACCAATAACAAACGCACCTGTAATTTCATCCAAGCAAAAAAATCTCTAACTTGTCTCCAACCCCTCTATTCTTTAAGCACAACATACATTTCTCTAAAACTAAGCTTAGTAACAAAACTCCCCATCACTTCTCTCCTAGCATATGACCCTTCAAATTTTACTCGAAAGACTCCTTCTCTCTTAATAGCAGCAACTACATGCTTCCCATACAAATGACCATTTCTATCATCTTCTAAATACCGCACCATTTGCTCGTGTGTTCTTTAATCCATTTGGG
>NC_081352.1:8009941-8015633 GCF_029784015.1 Lycium ferocissimum
AACCTAACTCTTTTTGTTTAGGTTTCTAAAATTATTTTTACTGGGAAGCCTTTTGAAAAAATCTAAGTTTTTTCACTTCCTTTTTCTAAAACTCTACTTTTAGCTCTTTTTCTTTACTATTTTTCCAGTTTTTCGATTTTTTCTCCAAAAAACCTGGATCCTTCTATGTGCAAAGACTGGGGGTTCTATTTAAATTTTGAACAAAACCAACAAACACCAGTGTGGGAAAAAATTTAACCATCAGTCCAATGGTTCAGATCGACACAAGTGAATATACGGCCAGATCGGCGCTCTTGGGTCGATCTGGCCTAATGAAAATGGACAATCACAAAATACCATAAAAAAAATAAATTGTAAAAGCAAAAGAAACAAAGATGATTTCGACAAAAAATTGGAAAATAATGATAAAGGGAAGATTTTACCATTTTCAGGTAAAGTAAATCATAAAAAACCGAGTAAACATTGAACTTTCACCATTATAGGCGTACACACCACCCCCGTACCAAGACACGCGCCATTTATAAGGTGGCGATGCGCTAGGGTTTGCTAAGAATGGTAAGAGAGAGAGAGAGAGAGAAAAAAGTGGGGGGTAGGGTAAAAAAGGAAAAGAAAAAGAAGGGTGGGGGTCTGTGATGGGTGTAAATTATTCATGTAATTTTATACATAAAAAAATAAGTTTTAAAATAAAACATGAATAATTATATCTTATTCTCTCATATTTTCTGACAGAATTTTATAGGAAAAAGAGTACTACAGAAGAATAGAGAAGAAACGAATTGTCAAAGAAGTAAGCAAAGAATTCAATAGGTGCAACCACGAATTCATAAGTCATAACCGTGGAGTTTTACATGTGGGAATTACAAAAGTCAACATTGGGAGAAGTTGTGAAATCTACGGGCGTCACCGCTTCATACTCACACACGTCAACTGTTGAAATCCACGGGTGTCACCTCTTCATACTCACACCCGTTGAAATCCACGGGTGTCACCGCTTCATACTCACAGCCGTCAAGTGTTGAAATCTACGGGCGTTACCGCTTCATACTCACAGCCGTCAAGTGTTGAAATTCACGGATGTTGTCGCTTCATACTCACACACGTCAACTGTGGGCATCAAGAAAAGAGTTGTAAAATTCAAGGGTGCGACTACCGTTGTCATATTCACACCCATCAAGTAAGGTCACGGATGTGAGCACTACTTCAAAGAATGCATTCGTATGGGGAGACACTACATTCTCCTATAAATAGAAGCATCACTTTGCTTACAAAATATAATAGAATCCAATCTTGAGAAAGACATAAGAAATAGTCTTTGCTCTATTTCTCTTCTTTTTATTTTATATTTGTAGGAGTAGTATTTTATTTTTAATTTCTTTCTTACATACTCCTTAATGGAGTAGTTTCTTTTTGTTGGGATAGTTGAAGAAGCTTGGTATGATGTTATAATATTATCTTTACTTTAATTTTTTCATGTCTTGATATTCAAATCTTTGATCTTGCTTCTTTTAGTCCTAATTCTCATGGAGGGATTAATTCAAGCTAGTTTATCGATTCAAAAATCTCAATATTATTTCTTTTAGTCCTAATTCTCACGAAGGGATTAATTCAAATAATTTTGTTGGTTTAAAATTGTTATTTTATTTCTTTCGGTCCTAATTCTCATGGAGGGATTGACTCAAATAAGTTTAATGATTTGAGGGGTCTCTATCTTATTTCTTTTAGTTCTAATTCTCACGGAGGGATTGCTTCAAATAAGTTTAGTGATTTTAAGGGCTAATCGCAAGAGGTCTTTATTCCTCATGACATAAATCAAGTCAAATAAGTTTTCCTATTCTTTTGTGGAATATACTAGAATAAGATTTTATTATAATTGTGCCAAGTGGATTCAACGACTCCCAACTCTTTTCTTTTTAAATTTTCTAATAAGTTGTTTGTTTTCTTTTTAATTTCAAAACCTCTCCTTTCATCAATTTGATTCTCTCAAATAGTAACCAAGACAATACACATCTGTAGCCTAGGTGGTTCCAATCTCTATGGGACGATATCTTAAACTATACTAGAATTTGACAGAGTACGAGCGAATTTTCCTATGCACTTTGGCCTCGTCAAATTTTTGGCGCCGTTGCCGGGGATTGGTAAACATCTACTTCAAATTAATTGTCTTATTACTACTTTGAGATTTCTTTCTTGTACTACTTCTTGTACTTTGTACTCTAATTCCTGACAAGTTTTAGGGAACAAAACTTGAAGATATTATTATTATTATTATTATTATTATTATTATTATTATTATTATTGTTATTATTATTCACATTATTTTTTTAAAAAGTTTCAAGTATACTAGTACCTAATAAGTGCTAGGGAGAAAGACTAAAAAAAACATTAAAAATATGTTTTGAATATGAACTCACTTCAAACACTTTAAAAATGAAATTCAACCAACCAAGTGAAAGTCTTGTTGAGCTGGTAGAAAAATATTGCCAAAAGGCCATTACTTGTGACTATTGTGGTAGCAACCATCAAAGCTTCGAATGCCAAACAAATAACACATTCTTTTGTGCGGATTATGGGAGAATGGATGACCTTGAAGGATTAATTAATAAAGTCAGTCAAAGGTCCATTACTTGTGAATATTGTGGTGGAAGTCACCTTGTTCATGAATGCCAAACAGGTAATACTTATTTCTTTGGTCCTTCTTATGAACAATCTTACGTTGTTTCTAGTTCTTTCAGGTACATTGATTCCAGTGAATATGGTTGCAATCCGGAATGCAATCAATACTCACAAGGAAATCAAAATATTGACTGTGAACCACTTCAAGAGGAGAGTGTGAGCTTGAAAAAATCTTTGCATACTTTCATAAAAAATATCAATGAAAAATATGCACAGAATCATAAAGCCATTACGGATCTAACATTGCAATTAAATCAATTAGTAAGTATAGTAATCTCCTATAGTGGTGGTGAACTTTTAAATGAAACTATGTCATGTGAGGATAGACCAATTGATAAAATAAATGAGCCTTGTGAAAAAGTATCTACCGCTCATGATGAAAATACCAGTCTAGTGAAGAAAGCTGACAATAAAGGTTTGATTGAATTTAATTCAACAAGTGATGAATGCATGCCCCATTTTTCTTATCCACATAAATTGATAAATTTCGAAGAAAATGAGAATGAAGAGGTTACAAGCACAAATGAAATATCCTTTAGCTGTTATTCTTCAATTTCTTCTGATCATTACGATTTTGTGGATTTTGTTATTGGGAATTTGCAGAAACATGCATGGAACGATCCTCATGAAAAATGTAAAATAGAGTCAAGGATCATAATGCACATTTGTTTGCCCCCACGGGACAAGGCCAAAAAAGAGTGGGATGTGGGAAAAGAGAAAATATTTTATGATGATCATGGCCAAATAAGCTCCAAAAAGAGCCCCAAGGAGCGAAAAAGAAAAATTGATTCAAAACTGGGGGTGGAGTTCACAAGCTCCCGAAGAAAAAAGAAAAATAAATGGAGTCCCTTTATTTCCTCTTGCTTTTAAAATTATTTGTCATGACAATATTTAAGTGTGGGAATATATATATATATATATATATATATATATATTTTTTTTTTTTTTCTTCTTTCATTTATAGCACAATTTCTTTCTACACTTCCATGGATTTCTTTGTTCAGTTCTTTGCCATGGTCTTAATATTTTGAACTGAACACTTTTTAGGATATTTAATACTACATAAGTAGGCTAAAACTTGATTTTCTTAGAATGGGATTTTGATAAAACAGATTTGATTGAGTATCCTTTATGGGTTACATGAATACTTTTCCAAACTCATATTTATTTATTGATGATTAAATTTATACTATTTCTAATTCCGAGTGTATTGTGTTGTCAGGTTATATTTCCCGAGCTTCTCCCCTTTATTCGAAATCTAGAACTTGCCTTGAATGTGGATTGAGGCGAAATTCTAGGTAGATTTTTGAGTTGGGAAATGAAAGTAGGCCTTCCTTGTTAAATAATGACCAAATTGAGCTACCTTATTTATTTTTATCCCTAGTCAGCCCCCTTGAGCCTAAATGAACTATCCCTTATTTTCTTGATAAGCAAAACTTCAATATTGGCCTAATCTTTGTTGTCACATTTTTTTTATTCACTCTATTCCCTTTTTGTCGCCGAAAAAATTAAATAGATTGCAAAAGCAGGTGCGGAGGAGTAGTTATGAAAGAAAGAAAAGAGTAATGCTGATCGTTGAGCTTATTGATCTTTTAAGAATGTTGTCATTTAAAAAAAATATACAGAGAAAATTTCTGACAGTTTGTAAAGAAAATAAGAAAAAAACAAAAAGAGGGTTGAAAAAAGAGAAATAATGAAAAATACTTGGAGGTTGATTTTTTTAGAAAGAAGGAAAGTAATGGTGTTTAATTGTTGAAGTATTGTGGTGCTTCTAAGGAACTCAAGTCACTTTTATCCATATGTATCCTAATCATCCCTAAACCCACTTTACAACCTTATAAAAGTCCTACATGATCTCAACTTAAAGACTTCTATATTAGTGGAGAATCACATGATAGGCAAGCTTATGGCAATCTCGAGTAGCTTGAGATACTTCTTTGTTGAGATAGAGAGAGCGAGAGAATTTTTTCTATCTATGACCCTTTTTATATATTGTGTGATTTATGGGCATCTCTCTTTATTTTGTGAGATACACTGGGATTAGGAAATATTGTGATTTTGGTTCTCAATAGATAAATATGAATGATGTTAAAAGTATTTGAACTCGTGATGTAATCTTAATTGATTCTTGTTTGTCAAAAAAATAAAAAAAATCTCATTATTTTACTTAAAATTTTAGATGCTATTTTAGTTTATGTTCTTTGCTCGAGGACAAGCAAGGATTCAAGTGTGGGGGAATTTGATGGGTGTAAATTATTCATGTAATTTTATACATAAAAAAATAAGTTTTAAAATAAAACATGAATAATTATATCTTATTCTCTCATATTTTCTGACAGAATTTTACAGGAAGAAGAGTACTGCAGAAGAATAGAGAAGAAACGAATTGTCAAAGAAGTAAGCAAAGAATTCAATAGGTGCAACCACGAATTCATAAGTCATAACCGTGGAGTTTTACATGTGGGAATTACAAAAGTCAACATTGGGAGAAGTTGTGAAATTCACGGGCATCACCGCTTCATACTCACACCCGTCAAGTGTTGAAATCCACGGGTGTCACCTCTTCATACTCACACCCGTCAAGTGTTGAAATCCACGGGTGTCACCGCTTCATACTCACTGTCACGACCTAACCCCGTAGGCCTTGACTAGTGCCCGAGCTGGGCACTCGTACACACCTGCTAACTACAATCAGCATACGAATAACTTAAACATACATGAAAGTCGGGCGTCGTCTCAATCTGTCGTTATATCCCGTATTTTGTACATTGGGACAATCCGAGCTAACCATGATAAGTTGAGGACAAGACTATTCCGGGATACGAGGTAGAGACTTTTGACCTTTGATTTTGTTTTAAGGCATAAGTTGCTTACATTTTATTGTTATGGAATATTAAGAAAATTTGGGGTTAAAAGTTAATTTTGGAAAGTTGACAATTCATGAAATAAAAGGCCATGTGGTCGTGTGAATTAGTGTGGTTCCCACCCATGGCTTGGCTAATTTTAATTGATCCAAGCC
>NC_081352.1:8015733-8031896 GCF_029784015.1 Lycium ferocissimum
TGATACATCGAGAAATCGAAGTCTATGTGGATGATGTCATCATAAAGTCGAGGGAGAGTTCGGAGCATATCACGCACTTACGTAAATTCTTCGACAGGCTTCGCAAGTTTAACTTGAAGTTGAACCCAGCAAAGTGCGCATTTGGAGTGCCCGCAGGCAACTTGTTAGGGTTCATAGTCAGCCGCAAAGTCATCGAATTAGACCCTACCAAAATCAAGGAAATTCAAGAACTGCCGCCTCCCAAAACCAAGAAAGAAATTATGAGCTTCCTGGGAAGGTTAAACTACATTGGGCGATTCATATCCCAGTCAACTGTGATTGTGGAGCCAATCCTCAAATTGCTCAAGAAAGACGGTCCCACAAAGTGGATGGAGGAATGCCAAGAGGCGTTCGACAAAATCAAAAAATATCTTTCCAACCTCCCGTCCTGGTACCGCCCAGAGCAGGGAGTCAATTGCTATTGTACTTGTCAGTATCAGACAATGCTTTCGAATTCATGCTCACCCAACATGACGAGAAAGGCAAAAAGGAACATGCCATCTACTATCTGAGCAAGAAGTTCACGTCCTGCGAGCCGAGATACACGCTCGTGGAGAAAATATGCTGCGCCCTAACATGGGTGGCCCAAAACTAAGGCATTACCTACCGGTGTTCACCACCCACCTCATCTCCAGAATGGACCCATTAAGGTATATCTTTCGACAACCGATGCCTGTGGGAAAGTTAGCCAAATGGAAGATGCTACTGGGCGAATTCGACATCGTATATGTAGCACAGAAAGCAGTAAAGGGACAAGCATTGGCCGACTTGCTGGCAGAAAGTCCCATTGACGACGAACTCAAACCATTAAGGACTTTCTTCCCAGATGAAGAAGTAATGGCTATGGAGGAAGAGGTAACCGAGCCCTACTCAGGATGGAGACTGTTCTTCGATGGAGCAGTCAACTACAAAGGATCGGGCATTAGAGCAGTGCTAATATCAGAAATAGGACAGCACTACCTGATGGCCCTCGAAACTCAACTCCAGGTGTACCAACAACATAGCTGAATACGAAGTATGTATTCTCGACTTGAGAATAGCGCTGGACATGAACATACAAGAGTTGCTGGTAATCGGAGAATTTGATTTGCTCATAATTCAAGTGAAAGAAAATTGGGCGACCAAGAACGACAAAATACTGCCATATGTGAATCTCGTACAGAGGCTGTGTGGGAGATTTAAAAGCATAGACTTCAAGCATACCCCGAGGGCTCAGAACGAGTTCGCTGACGCTTTGGCTACAATAGCCTTCATGATTCAGCACCCCGAGAGTACCCACATTGATCCGCTGGAGATCACTCGGAAAGAAAAATAGGCTCACTACGCCCACGTTGAGGTCGAGCCAGATGGCAAGCCATGGTACGCCGACATCAAAGTGTATCTGGAGAAACGAGAGTATCCTCCAGAAAGCTCAGCAAATCAGAAGAAAACCATCAGGAGGCTAGCCAATGGTTTCTTCCTAAACAAAGAAGTGTTGTACAAAAGGACACCCGACCTCGGGTTACTCAGATGTGTGGACGCCGAAGAGGCCACAAGACTGCTGAAAGAGGTACACGCAGGAACGTGCGGACCCCACATGAATGGATTCATCCTGGCCAAGAAGATATTGAGGATAGGATACTACTGGATGACTATGGAGCACGATTCCAGCAAATTTGTGCAAAAATGCCATCAATGCCAGATACACGGAGACCTGATCAAGGTCCCTCCAATAGAACTACATGTAATGAGCTCACCTTGGCCATTCATGGCATGGGAAATGGACGTCATCGGATCCATCGAGCCACCAGCTTCCAATAAACATCGCTTCATCTTGGTTGCCATTAACTACTTCACCAAATGGGTGGAGGCAACTTCTCATAAGTCAGTAACCAAGAAAGTCGTGGCTGACTTCGTCGAGAACAATCTCATATGCCGCTTCGGTGTACTCGAGTCCATTATTATGGATAATGGAGCCAATCTGAACAGCCATCCGATGAAAGACATCTTTGAACAATTCAAGATAACTCACAAAAACTCTACTGCCTACCGGCCACAGATGAATGGAGCCGTAGAGGCGGCCAACAAGAACATCAAAAGAATTTTACAAAAGATGATCGACAATTACAAGAATTGGCACGAGCAGTTGCCCTATGCTTTGTTGGGGTACAGAACGACCACCCGGACATCTACCAGGGCAACCCCGTATCTCCTTGTGTACGGTATGACACAGAAGCGGTCATACCCGCAGAAGTAGAAATCCCATCATTAAGGATCATCCAAGAAGCATAACTAAACGATTTAAAATGGGTCAAAAATCGCTATAAGCAACTGGCCATGATTGACGAAAAGAGAATGGTGGTAGTATGTCACGGACAACTATATAGACAAAAAATGTGTCGAGCTTTCAACAAACGGGTCAGAGCAAGGCTTGTACTCAAGCGAATCCTCCCTCATCAAGAAGAGTACAAGGGAAAATTTGCGCCAAATTGGCAAGGACCATAGATGGTCAGAAAGGTGCTTTCAGGAGGAGCGGTAGTCCTAGCCGAGATAGATGGACAAGAGTGGCCCAAAGCCATCAATGCATATGCACTCAAAAGATACTACGTTTAGGATTTCCATTTGCTTGTAATGGCATTGTCATTTCCCTGTAATCATACTTTTGTTTGTAATCGCATTTTTTAGAATAAAGGAAAACAATCATCTATGTAACGAACTACGCAATGACCTGACTTCCCTACAGTGGGATACGTAGGCAGTTCATATCGGACTCGATCACATTATTAGTACAAACCAAAACTCAATTACTTTATTCTGAACTACGTTCGACCTGATTTCCTGCTACGACAGGATACGTAGGCGCTTTCGAGCTCGGTCGTCACAAAAGAAAAACACAAGAAAACCTTAGGAAACCTCAGAGACACGAAGTCGGGAGAAATCAACAAGATCAGAATACAAGGATCAATACAAGAGTCAGTCAACTCGACCCTACACTGGGCAGAATTTTTTAGGAAACCTCAAAAATTCCCATCAGAAGCAACCAACAAAGGAGATGACGAACCCAGACCATACACTGGGGCAGAATTTTTGAGGAAACCTCAAAAAATTCCTTTATGATGCGATGATACAATACGAGGGTTAATCAGAGCAAGACCTAAAACTGGGGCAGAATTTTTGAGAAGGATCTCAAAAATTCCCCAGTTCAGGACTCAACAACGGGACCTCCTGGAAGATCGAAGACCTCGTTCGAAAAACACATGTCATGACATCTAAAAGAAACAAAGATTTTCAAAGAAAACAACACGCATTTTATAACTTTACTTTTAGATTTTTCAAAATTAGTAAAAGTTTGCTTTAAAGCCATCTCTCGAAATACCGAGTCCAAGAGGATTCAAAGGAGCATCAAGAGAAGACACCAGATGGGAGAACAACGACGCTGATAGGCCTTTTAGGAAACTAACAATTTTACTGAGGATACAGGTTTTTAAACAAGAAGGCAGATAGGTCATCAGTCGGCTTACCTGCTACAAAGAAGAAGGGAAAATTCAACCAGACGTCAAACGACTAAAAGGGTCATACAAGGAATGAATGATAAAGATATATTCGACCAAAAGGGTCATACAAAGAATGAACGATAAAGACATATCCGACCAAAAGGGTCATACAAAGAATGAATGATAAAGACATATCTGACCACGAAGGTCACACAAAGAGCAAATGACAAAGACATATCAGGCCAAAAGGGTCATAGTGGATGAGCATAAAGACACATTCGACCAAAAGGGTCATGACAAAAATAAAGGGGCATATCCAACCACGAGGGTCGCAGCCAATACAACGAATGAAAGAAAGATTATCCAGCCGCAAGGGCTATATTTTTCATCTGCATGCCAAAAGGTTCATTCATTCATTTAAATTGCCAAAAGGGCCATTCATTCATTTAAATTGCCAAAAGGGCCATTCATTCATTCAAAATGCCAAAAGGGCCATTCATTCATTCAAATTGCCAAAAGGGCCACTCATTCATTTAAATTGCCAAAAGGGCCATTCATTCATTCAAATTTCCAAAAAGGCCATTCATTCATTCAAATTGCCAAAAGGGCCATTCATTCATTCAAATTGCCAAAAGGGTCATTCATTCATTCAAATTGCCAAAAGGGCCATTCATTCATATCAAACAGCCAAAAGGGCCATTCATTCAAATAGCCAAAAGGGTCATTCATATCAAACAGCCAAAAGGGCCATTCATTCAAACAGCCAAAAGGGCCATTCATTCAAACAGCCAAAAGGGACATTCATTCAAATAGCCAAAAGGGACATTCATTCAAATAGCCAAAAGGGTTATTCATTCAAATAGCCAAAAGGGCCATTTATTCAAATACCACAAAGAATATCTGCAATGCTGTCAAATTCAGGAAATAGGTACATAGCCGCCAGAAAAAAGCCAGCTTGCAGAACCAGATCCAGGCAAATTGTGGAGCAAACGTGGAACTTTTTCTTACGCAGCCGGTCAAGATAGGGTGCTCATGAGAGTCAAGCTCTCTGGCCAACATTTGAAAGCCATCCGATCTCAGACTCAGCCACAATTTTGTTTGTTATTTATTTACTTTACTAAAAATCGCGACCGATCGGATACACATAACGGGAAATCCGAAGGTATTCCTACATAAAGGGCATACTCTTTTTCAGCGAGTCGAACTACATGTGACCTGATTCCCAGAGACCAGGGATATGTAGGCGGGCTCAAGACCAGAGAGTCGGTCACACTCTAACAGCCGTTCGGAGAAATCTCAATCACAATGCGGGAGATCTAGGGACTTTCCTGCCAAACCACTTAAAGTTCTTAGTTGAGTCGAACTACAAGTGGCCTGAATTCTCATACAGCCTGAGATATGTAGGAAATCCAGAAACTAGGGTCCAGCCACATATTTGAAAACTGCATAAAAATGAGAGGTAGAGCGAGTCGGGTCAGTCAAAAAATAAGATTAGTCAAATTTCATTGCTCAGGGATGGTCTCGCCATCCCCAAAAAATGAAGGAGCAGTTGTTGACACCTAATTTTAGACCTCCCATAATTTATTTTAATTACTCAGAGTCCTTGGATGACAAACAAAGTGAATCATGCATTTAAAAGTGTCAAAATAATTTTTATAAAATTATTTGGGTCAATATTCACTCCTTTCAACTGGTGAAATAATTTCTATAATATTATAAATCATCTAGAAATTAATTGGTATATTTTATGACATTTATGAGATATTTGTTAGATTTAATCAAAGAAAAGCAATTTTAAAATAATCATTTATTTAATTGTTTAAATTGTCAAAAATCAAATTAGCAAATACATTATTCCCTTTAATTCAAGGAGTTTGAGTAATTAAAAGAATTGACCATTTTACCCCTCAATCTTTAATTTTGTATATTTGCATAATTTGCCATAATTAATCATAATTTTTTTCTAGTATTTAATTAGGATAATGAGTCAATTAGAGGGCCATTATTGTAAATTGATTTTTTTTAATTATTTATTTGGCCACAATTGAATTAACCAATTCATGGTTTAAGGCAATTATGATCGTTAGCCTTTTAATGGCCGTAACAGAAATAGACAAATTCATTTGGCTCAAATTGATTAAGGTCATTATTGCAATTTAGTTTTAATTGTCTAAATAGGCCAAATAGGGCCATAATTGAAATGATCAAATTGGATTTAAAACCAATTGAGGTTATATTTGTAAACTAAGTCTATCTACGCAATTAGTCGTGTTTTAAAATTAATTAAAAGGCTAATTATGTTTTAATTACCATAATATGATCAATAATCGATATTTTAGCATTTTTCATTTATTTAATTTACCCATCTCTACTCTTTAGGTGCGTATATACACTAGATATACGTATATATACACGTTTAATATACATGTATAGGGCCCCTTTTCTTTTCACCAAAATAATGGACCAGGCCCAATCCACTAAGTGGACCGACCCGGCCCATTGGACAACGGAAATAAGGGGGAAAAGTGAATGACACTCCCCTCATTTCTCATTTTCCTCCACACCAAACGACCCCTCTCTCTCTCTCTCTCTCTCTCTCTCTCTCTCTCTCTCTCTCCCCAACCTCTTCTCTCTCCATGCCAAAAATGGAAACCATTCAAAACTCACAGGCTTTCATCAGTTTTTGTACAACTATTCTCATACAACAATCAATATTTAGCTTCACTTCACTCCAAACACGGTACTAGTCCTTTCCCTTTTTGCTGATTGTACGAATGTTTAGCTTCACTTCAATGAATATTCTCAGTGTTTTGCTGATTGTACGAATGTGTTTTCATTGGTTCCTAAGAGGTTGGCTCAGATCGACCTATAGTGGATCAGATCTAATCCTATATACTTGTTATTTTTAAATCCTAAGCGTTGATTTCGTGTATTGAGTGTTTATTTCTAAGAATTTCATCTTGTACCACATCGTTGGTTTTAAGTTTTTTCATAGCTTTGGGGATAGAACCCCAACCCTCATAATTGGGACAAGTCTTGAACACTCAAGCATAGACAAAAGCTTAAAATCTGAGTTTCCACTCAAGTTCTAGGCTGCCTGAGTCAAAATTTTATACTAAGCTGTTTAAGGGTTAGGTTTTCTAGTTCAAAAATTTTAATTTTCTTTCTTGTGTTTGGCTGAGTTAGAGGATTGGAAGCACTGGGGCTCCAAATTCGATCTTGTTCACGGCTGAACATAAAAAAGGTAATCTTCTGACCTTTTATTGCTTTTTTCTTGTTTTGTGTTAATTTCATGTGTGTTTAGATTAGTTTAAGTATTGCAGTTTTGTTAATGTGCTTAGTTAGCATTATGTTTGAATATTGTAGTCTAAATGACCTTTTAAAAAAATGCCTGGATCACTGCTTAATCACCTGGATGCCTGATATGCTAATGTATGACCATGAACCTTAATAGTATTAGTTTAAATGGATCTCTAGCGGTGTTGTTTTCATTTTTAAAAGGATTGATATTATTAGTTGAGTGAAGTTTACTAGTTAAAGGCCTTAAATATGATGAAAATAGGATTACTAAGTGTGATTTGAATCTATCCAAGTCTGTTATGTACATTGTTTAAACTATTTTATAAAGTTTGTGACCAGATGTTAAGCACATGTTGATCATGGATGAGAACAAGACTAATAATGATGTTTGAACTTCTTTGAGAATTGAAGTATGTTGTTTCTTGGATCTGTCCTGTTCTGTTTCACGTGTAAACTAGTCTTAAAATAAGATGTATAGGTCCTTACTTTGTGGTGATATGATAAAAAGGAAGGTAAGAACGTTGTTGTGTAACTAGAATACTAGGTCAAGTTAAATAAAATATCAACCTGTGTCATTGCCAGTTGAGCATTTGGTTGGAGTTGACTTAATGATGTTGTTTGAGGAGTCACAAGTGTCCAGGGGAAATCCATGAACCACTTGACATCAAGAAGCCTTTTAAAAGATACCTTAAAGAGAGGATGAGAATGAACCTCAACTTGGTACACCATGTCTTTCCTCCAAATAAGAGGTATCATGGCACACTCTAGGTGTCCATAGGGGGCATGTTTTCCAAATGAACATACTTGGCCCTCAAACTTCATCATTGAACCAAAGGATGGGTCTAAAATGAATCTATTAAGTTTTTAAGTGAGCCTGTTGAAGGTAGAAGATGTACTTGTCCATTAGATGTCATTAAATTTTTTCTAGAGATAAGGAAAGAATTACACTCGGTTGAAGTCTTGGTACTAAGTCACATTTTGAACCAAATGCTAGACCATAGGAGTCATAAGACTTGTTTGGACCCTCTGCTTGTTCCCCTCTCTTGGAAATCTGTTAAAGTTTAAAAGGGGCCTAAGCTTGAATCTCAATTAAAGTCTGGTGTATGTGAACCTTACTCCTCCTCTTTGTGTTCTCTGTCATCCTTTTTGAGTCAACTGAAGCCGAAATGATCATTACTATGTCATTTGTGATTGCTTGAGAAAGAGTACCAAATCTTGCTTCCTTTATACTGTTCTTGCTTATAGTTGAAATTTCAACCTGCTTTGTGATCTGGTTTTGATTCCCAAGCCTCTTTGTGATCGTGATGTCAATATGTTTAACTTATAATCTCTTACTCTGTCTTGATACTATTTTATCTTAGGGTGTAAGTAAATGTTGATCTAATATGGCATAATAGCCAAGTGGGTTGTCGATCAAGTTGAGGCTGTGTATGGGCTTGTAGTGGAATTGCTTGTCCAGTGTTTAACTGATTAGTTTGAGTACAAAATGGCCTTGGTTTGAGTTGGAAATTTTGCTTTAAAATTGGAAAGACCAATCAAGTCGTTAACTAAATCATAGGTGTCAGATTTATTGTTTTAATGTTAAATATACATAAGATATATACATCTAGTAAGTAAAAGGAAGGAAGGTTACATTTATTCTTAACTCTCAACTGGGCCGCTATTTGGAAGGTAGATGGGCCTATTTAACTCCATAAAGAGAAGTGGTAGAAATCTCACTTAGCCCAAAGTAAGAATTAACGGGACTCGGGTACTTTTTTCTGTATTTGATCTTGGGCTGCTAAAGCCCAGTAGCGTATATGTGTGTATATGTATTTTTTTACTTGCAAATTATATATATATATATTGTCATGACCCAACCAGAGGGCCATGACGGGCACCCGGAGCTAACCTACCGAGCACCTCTTAATAGGGGTGGGCGTTCGGTTTTTCGGTTCGATTTTATCAAACTTCGGTTTGGCTATTTCGGGTTCGATTTTTTGAAGGTGGACACCAAACACCGAACCGAACTAGTTCAGTTCGGTTCTTTCGGTTTCGGTTTTTTAAAGTTCGGTTCGGTTCGGTTTTTTTCAATTCGATTTTTTTAATATAATATTAGAAGCGATTCCATTGACACTAATTCATATTATCAAAAGCAATAAAACATAAAACTGATAAATTGAAATCAAAATCAAACAAACAGGATACACAAGAACAGAAAACTATAATCATGACATAGGATTACTAAGTGTTATATACATACCGTAAGAATAATTAAGAAAACACATAAAGGACATACATTAATCCTAAAGAGACATCCTAGTTACCTTTCTTTGTTAAGGATATTTAATTTTTTCAATTGAAGTGGAAAATTAGGGATACAAATGCAAAAGAAGACTTATTACAATTGGGTTTTTTTGCTTTAAACTTAATTTTTTTGGGTAATGTATTAAATTTCGGTGCGCATTTGATTTTTTGGTTCGGTTTTATCAAACTTCGGTTCGGCTATTTCGGTTTCGATTTTTTGACGATGGAAACCAAACTAGTTCGGTTCGGTTCGGTTTGTTGAAGTTTCGGTTCGGTTCGGTTTTTCGATTTTCGGTATTTATGCCCAGCCCTACCTCTTAACATGCTTCACATTATCATTCTAGGTGGACCATAAAGATAACCTAATAACATCATAATCTATAAGGGCATGAATCTACAAAAGTAATAGCTCATCTATATGATCATCATCAACTATGACCACATATATACAAGCCGACAAGGCTGCCAAAAGTGATATACAAAAATATGAACCGATGAGGTTATAGGACACCTAACTATATGCATCTGTCTACAAGCCTCCACATGGAGTGCATGACATCATAAGGACGGGACGGGACCCCGCCATGCCCATATGTACACAAAAGAATAGTACCAACAGGCTACAACTCCGAGGAAAATGGAGCGCTCCTGAGAGATAGCTGATGAAGCACCTAAGGATTTGATCCGTCTCCCTGCCTACCTGCGGGCATGAATACAGCGTCCGCAAATAAAAGGACGTCAGTACGAATAATGTACTGAGTATGTAAGGCATGAATAACAATATAATAAAGATATGGAAAGCAACATGAGATAAGAGAGATAACTTGTACATCTGGATGCCTCTTAAGGAGGATGTCATGCATGCTTAGCTCTTAAAGAAAAACATCTTCGGAACGTGAAGCCCGATCTATATATCATATTATATATACGTATTGCTGCAGAACATGCAGACTGATCCATTTATCATATCATCATCCTCCCACGCCCGGGATGATATCATAAGCTACCCACTGCAGCGGTGTGCACATCTACCTGCCTGCCCGGCCGTCTATAACGCAGCGCGGTGTGAGAAAATACATACATATATATAAAGCATGCATGAGAGGCCAAACAAAACGTTACTACTCTATTGGAGTGACGTAAGGTCGGTAAACCTCCGATTTCTACTATGGAAACATCATCATCATTATGTCTCACCTCGAAAGAACAACTACCATAAGGTGAGACCAACAGCAAGGAATGAAATCAATAATCATGGAACAGGCTCAATAATGTCATGAGAACATTAAGAATTATAAGCTTTGATATCTTTAGAAATGAAATCATCATCACCATCATCATTAAGAACTTTTATCAACAATACCATAAGAACCTTGAAAAATCATGTATTTCTAGCATCTCTGGGAAGTAGGACATTATGGATATAGGACATTATGGATATCAAGTTCGGGTTCATAATAAGGGAATCATGCCTTTAGAAATAAAGGGTTACCCTTAACATACCTTTACGTCTCCTTAATTACTTAAGGTTCTCCTCCCAAGCCAGCAAATCTACATTCAAGAGGATTCATACTTAGGTTAAGTCTTAAAAATACTCTTAAGTTCAAACTAGAGTAATTTGTAAGCTAGCAAAAATTGGGCAGCATTTCCCCTATTTCATCTACTTCTACCAAATTCCAAAACAACTCCCAATCAACAATAACATCATCAACAATACCATAATTAAGAGACTTCATTCAAGTTATGCTCCATTCAATCCCAAAACTCCTTTTCATAATCAATACATAGCAACAATTTCAACACAACTCCATATACACTTGTATGCAACACTTCCTCGTCATCATTATTACTATTCATAGCAAGATTATACTCGTAACATGCCAAAATTATAGCTCAAGTTAATTTATAGCTCAAAATATCCTCAAATTCATAGTTGAACTCTCTTTTCATTTTCCTCCTTCAACCAAATTGTATAACAATCAAACAACCTTAACAACCTGCAATAGATGAGAAAACTTACCTTAATCACGCAAGATCAAGCTTTGGATCAAATTACTTCACTAGGATAAAACCAACAACTTCAACACCAAAGAGATACTTGAACTTTACTAACCCTAGTGAGCTTCCTAGCACTTGAATCCCTTGATCCTCTTGGGTTTAGCATGGATTGGTGTATAGACTTGGGGAGAGGGTTTTGGAAAGCTCTAGGATCTGAGTTGGGGAAATAATGAACCCAAATGAGGCAAAACGAAATATATAAAGCATCACTTAAAATCTCGTCGGGAAATTGACGGACCGTCAAACGTCCTGCGGTCCGTCAAATGGACTGTCAAATAGCCCAACCAAAAAGGCCTCTCTGTGACTATTTTACGGTGGAGGCTCCACCATTTGACGGGCCGTCAAACACCCTACAGTTCGTCAAACTGCCCATTTTCGATAAGTTGCTCCCTTCGATTCGTTTGACTTCCAATCCTTATGGAACCTTCTTATCACTTATGCAACACTTCATTAACCATATAAGGGGCCCTATAGCTCCCCCTCAAGGCATTACTAAACAAAGTATAACTCAATTGTTGCGAAATCTTCCTAAAACATGACTCACATTCCACTTCCTTCGACGAACTTAATTCCACCGATTCACATGCCTCCAAAAACCTTAAGGTACGCACTTAAAGTTATCAAATACCCTCCTTAACCTTATAAGGACTTCATGTCCACTTTAGGCTTGCATTAGTCTACTCATGATTCAAACAACTTGAAATTTCCAAGATGTAAATCTACTAAACTTGTCAAATACATACATACATACATACATATACATACATACATACATACATATATATACATATATATATATATATATATATATATATATATATAGTAGATTGAAACTAACCGGGTCCCTCTTCTTTTCCTCCTTCACTGCGTCGCCATCTGGGTCGAGCCCAGCTAAACTGTTGGGCCAAGGCCCAATAGGTAATTCTTTCGCATTATCGAGTCCGATGCAAACAAGATGGAAGCTAATATATTAAACGCGTAGAAGGCCCAGCCATGGGTGAAAATGGCCAACTAGGGGCTTGGTACGCCCCTAGCCTTCCTCTTTCTCTTATTTAATTATTCATGCTTTCTTCATGTTATAATTTGTTGTATTTATGCTTGTAAACACTTGTAAAACTCTTATGTATATTGGAATCCTTATTGTATGAACTAGTCGTCTTAAGACAACGGTGTTTATGCCATTTAGTTGACTCTAGGTCCCCAAAACAATTTTTCAAATCCCGAACTTAGTATAAACACACTCTCGAGATAAAAAAAATGGAAAGACAATGGATCCATTTTGATACAAAAAATTAAAAAGAATTTCGAAACCTTAAGCACTATGACGTTTTCTATCTTCAAAAGTAGGTCAGAAATTTATAAATAAGAGACATATACCTTTTTTTTTTGTAAAAAATCAACTAAGTTTTTGGATCCAAACGGAAAAAGGGAAATAAGCATTTTTGGGCCAAGCCCAATAACAAGAAGAATTAAGAATTTTTGGGCTAATACTTTTCTGATTCAAAAGGGAAAAACAGTTTGTAAATGAGACTTGGGCTAAACCCAAAAAATACAATTTCTTTATTTAAAAATGGATGGGGCCTTAAGCCCAAATTTTTATCAGTTTTACATGTGTGTATAATAATAAAGAGTAAAACCTTTATATGAGTTAAGATACCTCGAAGTCCATTCGTAATTATCGGGGTATTAGGAAGGGCGGGCAAACGTGTTAAACGGATTAACCCGAAACCAAGTATGGGATGATGCATGAATAGAATTGTACTTAAAATGAAATAATTTTTATACCTTTTATAGACAAAATATACTATCCTTATACATAAAAGGAAACTATTCGTATCCGGATATTATAAATCCGAACCTAACTATCTCATATATAAGGGACATATATTCAATTCTTTTTTTTCAAAAATTAAATGATATGCAATATATGACAGATTTTTAAATACGGGAATAAACACGAAATAAACAGTTCATGCAAACAACCACACATTGGAATTCGAAGGTCAACCGTATAGTACGGATCCTTAATACTAGGGTGCCTAACACTTTCCTAGGGAATCACCAGAACCCTTACCTAGAACTTTGGATTATGAAGGATTTTTCACTATATTTGAATAAAGTCTTCAATCCGATTTTCCTAATTTCCTAAAATTTAGGTGGCGATTCTTTTTCAAAACAAGTCCGAAAGAGCACCAACAAGTTCGAAGTAGCTTTCCGAGCTCTAACACCGCTCGCCAAATGCAAAACGTAACAGCCCTTAGGGTACGAGTTTGGATATTTTGGGTTCGTTTATGGGTTTCGATTAGAAGTATAGCAATATGAGTATTGTTGCATTCGTGTGACCTCGTAGAGCACTAATTTGACCTTGTTGAGCTTGAATTCATGATAGATTACCGTTCTGACCTTCAAGGTTTTGGAATGACTTTTCAGACCCGAATCCTTTTATGTCTTTATGGGTATCCTTAGAATCATGTATTAATGTAGAATTCATATCTTGATAGACTTTTCTTGTTCAAAGGCGCTCCGGAAGAGAAAGGCTCAGGTTTGAGGGTTCGTGGCTTCCGCTCGTCATTGAGGTAGGTACGATTTACCCTTTTAGACTCCGATTGGAGGACTTATATCGTTTATAAATAGTGAAGGGGTATTGGGTGTGAAAAGGGGGTCCCACCTTAGTGGTTGTGATGAACATTTGGTGTGGGTACCAAAGGTATTCATTCGGGAAATTGTTGCATGTTAGGATGTTGTGACGGGGAAAGTATGTTAGGCCTACGGGCATTGGTTGTGGTGATAAATCCACTTAAGTTGTTATGGTTATTGCTTACTTGGGCTAAGATGGCAATGTTTGACTATTATGTGTGTGAATTTGGTTTATTTGCATTCATCACAGCATATCTCGTGTATATCATGAAAGTGACATCAATCTAGACCTTGACTTGATATTATGTGATCCATGGTGTATATGTATTCATCCCTACTTCATGACTCTGTTGGCACTTGTTACCGTACATTTCGTACTTGGCCATGCATGCATACATACATACATACATAAATATTCATTGTGATGAGACACTTTATGAGATATGAGATGGTCCATCGATATCGGGAAAAAGGTAAGATTGATGTGTTTAAGCCCGAGGGAAAATGTTTCCGGGTCTGATGATATGACTTGCGCATATATGATATGATATGGTTCTCACCTTATATGAGGGTACATGACCGATGACGTTGAGAGGTATATGGACCTCGCGAGTACCCCATAAGTCATGACTATAAGGCATGGCCTATAGCATGTGTGTACTAGGTATGAGATTTGGCCAGTGCATTGCATTCATACATTCACTCATTTGATCCATTGCATTCTCACATGATTATTTGATTACCGTCGTATTAGGTGAAGCATGACTAGGGGTTAAGAGATGTATCTATAAATGTTGGTTGTGTGGTTCCATTTGGTGTGTTTCTTTCAATCTTTATATGCTTTATGCATTATTCCTTCGTTGTCGGCCTATGATACCTTCGGAGTAATAGTGGTTTGTACTCACCTACACTTGCTGCACTTTTTATGGTGCAGATACAGACCCGTGTCCGAGTTCGAGACCTCATTGCTGATCCCGAGGCACAGCATCAGAGAGTTTCTGGGTGAGCTTCATGACTGACTCGTGGCCCCTGGAATTCTCTTATCTATTTTTGTTCATCTTCCGCAGACAGTTGTATTTACCTTTGGACTTGTATCCGACTTATTAGTGCTCTTGTACCATTTAGAACAGGTTTTGACTTGTAAAGACTGTTATATTTCCGTACTTCCTGTTATTTATGTTAAACTATTGGATAATGTTTTGGAGTATTTGATTTTCCCTTTTTCCCATGTAAATAATTTATCAACTTGGGGGATGATTAGCCTACCAATGGGATAGTGTAGGTGCCATCATGACCCCTGAATTGGATCGCGACACCTATCTTGTGAGATAGAGAAGTTATTTTCGATAGATCCTTGGCTCAAGAAAAATATTTTCAAAACAGATTTGAAAATTACAAGTATGAATAAAATTAAATATATACTTTAGAGCTCGTCTAAATTCAAGATCCGCTAATAAAATCAAGTGTTGAAATGAAGTACTGCCGTTCAGGGGGTCAGGTTATCATAATAACATTGACATGTTAGACAACTTTGCTCAAAGCATTCATTTTCAAGAAAATTATACACACTCAATTTGTTTTATGTCGGTTATAAAAAATAAAAAAAAATAAAAAAACCCCACACACACACACAGAGACACACACCATACACACACGCACAACGAGAAGGAAAGAAAAACAACAGAATGTGAGTACTTGAGTTAGTCCAAATAAGTCTATAGCTACTCGTAGGTTTTCTGTGTCGAAGTCACCTCATGGTTTAGTTCTAGGATTAGATAAAAGATTTGCTGTCTAGTTTACAAATAGTCCATATAACCCACAATTGAGAAAATTACAATCATTTTTAATTTAATCGGCGTTTGGACATGAGCATGAATCAGATTTAAAATTATTGATTTCGGTGAAGGTTGATTTAAAATTGAAATTGTGTTTGGTTATAAATTTTGCAAGCAAAAAAATTGAAATTAAATCGTACATTTCCTCAGTTTTATGAAAACACACAATTTACAATAACTATTAAAGTCTCCCGCAAGTTTTATACAATCTTACCAAACGAGATATGTTTTACCAAACGAGCAAACATATCTAAATTGACAATTAACAAAGAATTCCTCATAGTAACATCAACTGATTTTTGGGTGTATTTTATGGAAGGGGAAAAGTGAGTTGGCAAATAGGGGTGGGCGTTCGGTTTTTCGGTTCCGTTTTTTCAAAGTTCGGTTTGATTTTTCGATTTCGGTTTTTTGAAAGTGGACACCGAACACCGCACCGAATTAGTTCGGTTCGGTTGGGTTTTTTGAAGTTCGGTTCGGTTCGGTTTCGATTTTTTAATTCGATTTTTTTTTTAGAATTACACATCTCTCCATTTAT
>NC_081352.1:8031996-8058362 GCF_029784015.1 Lycium ferocissimum
AATTTAAAAATAAGACGAAACCACTAAAAGATAAATAACGTAGTGACGACTAAATTATTTCAAACAAAAAAGGACTTCGAGCACTTTTCAACCACTAAAACGATAATCCAAAGTATTGCGTATTCTTGATGTATTGAGCCTATTTTATTAATTGTACAAATATAAGTAGGGTTCTATATATAAAATATTGAAGTTCGAGTCTCAAACGTGATTAATATACGGCTAAACTACGTAAAAATGAGTGAAAATGTAATAAGAGGTGGTGTTGAAAAATGGCGATCGCTATAGAGCGATAAAATAATGCGCTATAGATGAGAGACAATCTTGTCTATAGCGCGATGCATTTTACCGTGCTAAAGGACTCGACGGACTGTTGGCGTTAAATCTTATGTAGCGCGACAAAATATTGCGCTAAAGCACTAGTACGGGACGTTACGGTTAAGTGTTTTAGCACGATTTTACCGCGCTAAAAGAACTTTTGTAACATTTTTTTGTTGTTGGGGTATTTTGGTTCAAAATGATTTTTTTGGGGCATTTTGGTTCCGGACTCTTGGGGACATTGGGTTGATGGAGAAGAGAAAATGAATTTGAAATTTTAATCATGGAAGTTATTTTCTCTATTTCTATTAGGTAAGTTATTTTTCTCATTTTTAAGAAACTTATTTTAAAAAAAAAAAATTAAAATATTTTAACCAACCAAATATCCTAAAATTAGACTCTTAGATTTATGGAGTATCTTGGCGCTTGGAAATTACCGAAGTAGTGCTTCCTAAGTTCCTATTAAAAGTTTCTTGATTAATCCAAATTAGTTTCTAATTGGGGAAAGATGACTCTTGCTTAATTCCCTGCAAACAAAGATCTATTACTCTCTCCGTTTCAAAAAGATTGTCCTTTTTTTATTAGATATAAAGTTTAAGAAATAAAGGAAGATTTTTAAAATGTATGATCTAAAATAAACTTTAGATATTTTTGTGATTGTAAATTATCTCATAAAATTTAATTATTTATAAATAAAAATGAGAGAATTTTTTAAAAACAAACTAAAAAGAAAAGGAGAACATTCACAGCAATCTTTTTGTGTGTGAGAGAGTACCTATAATGGAAAGGAGACGAGAGAATTACCATAAGTATACTTATTACACATAACTTCTGAAGCAGCAAGTGGGACTGTGGGGTCAGCAGCAGCTGCAGGTTAACCATAGATTAGATTAGAAAAAAGGTCATAAAAACACGAAGTTGTTAACAAAGACACGCCACAAATAATTAAACCACCGTCCATCTTTTCTTATCTACAGTCCCCTTCTCCGCTCCTAGCTCTCCTCATCATCTTCAACCCAAAACTAAAAACAAACTCTTCCTTTCTTTTTTCATCTTGGCCCTAAATCTAATGATCAAATCTTAGAAAAAGAGAGAAAACGCTGTAAAGCTAAACTAGATGTATGTTTTTTCTCAATCATGGAGTTGAGCAATAACAACACTAGTACTATTATACCCACTAACATAGTGAAAACCCCAGAAGCTGAAACTGAAGCACGTACTACTCAAATCCAGCACAATAATAATACTAAACCTTTCTCCATAACTACTAATGGTGTCCTTAAACGCCATAATAATAACAATCCTGTTTATCTTCATCACCATCCTGTACCTGTTGTCGCAGTAGTTTACAAAGAATGTCTTAAAAATCATGCTGCAACCATAGGCGGCCACGCCGTTGACGGTTGCGGTGAATTCATGCCGTCCTTCACCGCAACCGCCACCGACCCCACTTCGCTAAAATGCGCGGCGTGCGGCTGTCACCGGAATTTCCACCGCCGCGAGCCAGAAGAAACCACCCCCGCGGCGGCTCTGGAATTCCAGCCTCACCACCGGCACCACCCGCAGCCCCCGCTGCCTGGTGAGGACCACCACAGCTACCCGAATTCCCCGTCTCCACCACCAATCTCCTCAGCTTACTACCCATCGGCACCTCACATGCTACTTGCACTGAGTTCCGGGTTGTCAGGTCGACCCGTTGAGAACCCAAATTTCAGTACGCGGGATGCTTTGTGCACTGGGCTGACTACTACTGTGTCAAACCCAAATGGGAGTACTCGAAAGCGGTTCAGGACGAAATTTACGCAAAATCAAAAGGACAAAATGCTGGAGTTTGCAGAGAGAGTTGGATGGAGAATGCAGAAGCAAGATGAAGAGAATATCAACAAATTATGCAACGAAATTGGAGTGGAGAAGGGTGTTTTAAAAGTATGGATGCATAATAACAAGAACAATTTTGGAAGAAAAGATCAACACAATGATGGCAATGGTAATGCTAACGGTATTGATTTTGGTATTAGTAGTAGAAATGACATTAACAAAGACGAAGGGGTAAATCATCACCCACTTATCAACAATATAAGTGTTAGTGCTCATGTTGTTGTTACTAATGGGTCGTCTTCTTCTTGAACTTAGGTAGGTGGATGGATAAATAAGGATTTTATCTAGAACAAAAAAAAAATTGTTGATGTTGGTACTGTTATTTCTTTCTTTTCTTTATGCAGTATTAATCTAGATTCACATCTCAAAAACAAAATGTTGATGAACTTCTTTTCGTCTGATTAATGCTCAGCTTGATGAGAATAACCCTGGAGTGATTGTTATTAATTGGCGGCAATTTTTTTCCGATGTTCTTAATTATGGGCAGCTTACTTTGTTCATTTTTTTTCCTTAATGACACTGCTCATCTCTGCTAATTAATTAGATATTTAACTCTATTCTTTGAGATAATACTCAAAATACCCCCCAACGTTTGACCAAAATCCCAACTACACACCTAACGCTGCGGGAGTCATTACCCCTGGACAAATTTTTCAGTAACAAAAATGGCGCTTTTTGCGATGTGGCGAGGTGAGGCGTGAATACGCGCTAGGTGGCGCGTGACAGCTTTTTAAAAATGTATCCCCGAACTGTTTTGGACGCCAACTAAAATGCACATATGATGCTTAAAGTAGATAAAATTTGAACTCCTCCATTTTTATGCTACTTCATCTTCGTCTTTATTTAATATCCATCCCCATTTTTGTTGTCAAATAATAATATCCATTATAAACGAAAATCTCAATTGAAGAAAATCCACATATGATTCCGAACAACTTGTTAAAGAACAACTTTCCACCATAAACGAAAATGCGAAGAAAAAAAATGAAAAATGCGAAGAAAAGAAAAAGGAAAAATACGGAAAAAAATAAGGATGAAAAATCTAATCTTGTTAAAGAAAATCGATTGGAAGTTTTTGTTTGGAGTTGCTACTTGTTGCTTGGTTGGAGTTGTTTAACACTAATTCTTTGAGTTGATTTGGGGAGAAAATGAAACTCCATTGCTAAGAATTTGGAGAAAATTTATGAAGAACACCAAATGGGTTTCTAAATGCTTGATTGTTTAATCAAATTAATGGATGAACTTTGTTCTATTTGGTGTTAGGAAGCTTCCTTTCACATTTGGGTTTGTTTGAATTAGATTTGAGCAAGTTGGTGTGATTTTTTTTTCAACTCCTAATGAAGATGATGATAATGTTGATGAAGATGAAGGAGAATTAGGTATGGGTTTTCAGATCCTTAATAAAAATGGAGTATGGAAAATTGAGAGATTTTTTTTTTTTTTTTTTTGAAGAGTAGATGGATGGAGGAAGGGGGGAAATTAATAAAAAATGGGGCAAAATTAAACACGTGGCACGTGGGCCAGGCGCGTGTGGACAACCGCCCTTTAATATTTGGGGGTTGGCGGAGGCCACATGGCAAAAAGGGGCATTTTTTGATGCGAAAAAATTTGTTCGGGGGGTAATAGGACCCCCGCAAATGTTAGGTGTGTAGTTGAGATTTTGGTCAAACGTTGGGGGGTATTTTGAGTATTATCTCCTATTCTTTCCTTCTTCACACTTTGTTTAACCCGAAATTAGATAATAAGTTGAATTTGTAAGTGAGGTATAGAATATGTGGACAAACTTTAATCTATTTTGATTTTTGGGGGAATGTATATGTGGATTCGTGTACAATGACTTATATATATATATATATATATATATATAAATATATGTGTTAATAACTTGGACGAATATGTTAGTATTATGGATTCAAGCTAAATATAGATGTATATTGTAGTATTATATCGTATTGGATGGATGAATTAAGCCAAAGAACACTATAAATCCGGACCAAAATTAGCGGGAGAGAGAAAACTTCAATATAATTTCTATTATAATGCTCTAGATCTGAAAAAGCTAACCCTTAAAAGTAGGGAAGTTTATTTATAGTTTTGCCGCAAGGGCACTTTCATATAACGTAAAGCCCTTTTAGAATAAGAAAGCCTAAAAGGATAAGGTTGGGTCGTACGGTCGACACCGTACGATTGACGTTATGTGGCGACGGTCTTGACACGTGGCAATTGAATAACTGAACAACCGGACTAACGGCCATGATCAACCCGGCCATGGAGAAATCAGACTAACGGCCACGATCAACTCGGCCATGGAAAAACCGGACTAACGGTCACGATCAACTCGGCCATGGAGAAATCGGGGTGTTTGTGATGAGAGTTTGCCGAGATAAATCGGACCTTACGGTTTTCCTCCGACCTTTCCCGATCAACCAACACGATGCAATACCCCGATCGAGCGCACGTGCTTGTTTCTTCCTTCCTTAATCCGGTCTCACCAGTCTAGCATTAATCCGACTTTTATCGTATACACACTTCTTTGCTATTTTACTCCTGTTCCAATTTAAATGTTAGTACATTAAACTCCTTGTATCTTTAAATTTCATGTTCAGTCAAACTACGATTGACTAAAGGAGTACATGTTATGAGCTGATCAGCTTATTCCTTTTACTTTGCATAATCTACTTTCCACTTTTCTTGTTTAGTTGCGTTAACTCCACTCTTCATAGAATTTTTTTTTTTTTTAATACAAATTTCTTTTTCAAAACTATGTTTGGATTGATTTTTTGTTTTTTGTTTTTATTTTTGAGACGCCAGTTTTTTAGTGAAAAATCTCTTCTATTCACAAAATTTCTAACTTTTTCTTTCAAGTTAAATGTATATCTAAACTACTTCAATCTCTAAATATCTTCTTCCAATTTAACTTCAAATACTGTTTGTTTTTTCAGAAATCACATTTTTTATGTTTAAATGTCTATGCCTACTTATACTGACAAGTTATTATTTTGATTGTTTGTAATATTTCATTAAGCATGTATATATTAACTGTTAAATCATTTTTCTGTTCATTTATTTTATTAAATTTGTAATTTTACTTTGTACTTTGAAGGCAATATATATATAGTTTTAACAATAAGTTAGATTTTTAACTTATTCAAGGGGATTTGCACGCATTTTGGTTAGTTGAAAGTTAAATACTCATACACAAGTATCAAAGTCAAAATTTATTACATAATTGAGGTATCAAATGTGCAATTATACCTTAGATTTGCATGTACGCAATATTCAAAAATTCTTGTTTCTGTGGCAATGCGTCAGAGTATAGAGAGAGGGAACCTTTAATTCTTGTCTGAGATGAAGCAGCACAAAGTGGCGTAACATGCATTTGGTGCTCTCACAGATACTATTTTAATGCATATGCAGTAACTTTACATAATACTCTACTTTATTCTTTTGTCAATGTTAACAATGCTTCTAAATAAGATGATTAATTTTGATGTCAAATGCTTTTTTAATCCTCTTTAAATGCGCAGCATGATTCTTTATATGCTGTTGTTTCAACCCTTTATTTTTTCTGCTCCTTTGGAGGTCTATTTCACTTTTTCCCATCATGCCCAAGTGGATCATATTCTTGATAGGATTAGGAACATAGAATATATTTTTTTTTCCCCCTCAAGGGTCAACTATAACCTTTATTATACAAAATACCTTAATTTCATAATCCGTTATACCTCGAAATTTTCGTACTCCTGTCATTCACATTTTTCTCATTTTTTCCCTCGATCGATCATAATGGAACTCTAACCTGAAGTATAACAAACAGTCAGTTTAAAACATAGTAAAAAAGTTAATAATTAAATCTGAACCATTTCTCAGAGTATTTTGAAATATGAAATCACCCAATTCAAAAGTTAATGACTTAACGGCAAATATAAGACAACATGGTAAGAATATGAATTAATGATCAAAGAGTATCATATACGATAAAATTAAGATATTTCCTATTGTAGAGAAATTAATTTAGAATATTCAAAACATAAGTGGGTGACATGTGAATTGTAGAAGAGGTGATGGTAGAAAAAAAGAACTTTGACGGTGATGGTAGAAAAAAAGAACTTTGACGGTAACTTAAGCGCAAAGGTCGATTTACGGAAAAGGCTCAAATATGCCATCAAATTATCGGAAATGGCTCGTTTATGCGAAACGTGATAGTTTTGGCTCATTTATGCCATCGAACTATCGGAAATGGTTCATTTATCTTAACTCATCAATAGTTTGGCTCATTTATGCCATTGCCCGCTACCAAAATGACTCATTCATGCCATTTTTCATTAACGTCGGTTTTATAATACCAAATATGACATGTGCCTCCAATTAGAGGTCTACGTTATTTAATTAAACCAGCCCAATTTTAAATCTCAAATTAATAAAAAATCCGACCCATACACCCTACCCACTCACAACCATAATCTAGTTGGAGGCCATGTGTCATATTTGATATTATAAAACCGGTGTTAATGAAAAATGACATGGATGAGTCATTTTGGTAACGGGCGATGGCATAAATGAGCCAAACTATTGATGAGTGACATAAATGAGCCATTTCCGATAGTTCGATGACATAAATGAGCCAAACTATTGATGAGTAGCATAAATGAGCCATTTCCGATTTGATGGCATATTTGAGCCTTTTTCGGTCTATTTATTCTTTCTTTTTTCATGGAATTATTTTTAACAATTGTCATTTTGGTTACTGCTCAGTGCTCACGGGTAGGGGTGGGCATGGTATGGTATTTGAAAGTTCGGTATGGTAATTTCGATTTTCGGTTTCTAAAAATACTATACCATTACCATACCAAATTAATTCTGTATGGTTCGGTATTTTTAAATTCGGTTTCGATATTTTACGGTACGGTAAATCGGTACCATAGTTTGTTCAACTTCGACTTACATATACTCATATCTTAGAGAATTATGACTTCGACTACTCAAAAAACATCTCAATTATATTGTACTAACACCTTACACGTGCAAAAATATTCAAAAGAAAGTACAAGCAATTCCCTTCGTAAATCAATTACACAAAAAAAAATTATTTAAATCAAGATAGAGTTGACAAAGTTCCAAAGTTTAAACCATTAGTTTTCTAATAATACTAGTTTATATATTTGTCAGTATTATAATACTAAGATATATGAATTGTATATGTAACTATATACTTCGGTATGATATTCGGTATTTTAGTATTTTTTTTTATCAATACTGTACCGAATACCAAACTTTTTTAAAATGCATACCAAATATCATATACCGAAATCGATATAAAAAATCTCAATTTCGATATGATAATCGGTATCTACCGTACCATGCCCACCCCTACTCACCGGTCAAGACCGCATCTATACCCCCTTATCGTAAAGTGTAAAAGCAAAGGGTAATATAACCACTTTTAAAGACGTGGTGGTCAATCATTTGTTAGAAAATATGTTAGTTGCTGCTAGTACTTTCATTATTTTTTACTCCCTTCCCATTCAGTGGCGGATCCAGAATTTTCATTCAAGGTGTTCAAAAAAAAAAAAAAAATTTACACTGTAATTTTTTACCGAGGGTGTTCAAAAGTTAATATATGCTCATAAACACAGAAAATTTACCCTATATATACACTGTAATTTTTTGCCAACGAACACCTTCGACAACACGTAGATCTGCCCCTGTTCCCATTGATGTGAAATTATTTTGAATCGATATAAAATTCAACTATTTAAAAAAAAAATTTAAAATTAATCATAAATATTTGTGTGGTTATAAATTATTTTATTAAAATAAAAAATTAAAATTAAACTACTTTTAAATATAAAAAATATGTATTAACTTTCTAGATTAAAAACGAATTGTGCCGCATAAAATGAGGGAATAGTATCAATTTGTCATTCTTATTTGTTAGTGCATGATGTCAGATTTATTTTTAAGCATTCTTGGGTAATGTTCAAAGAGTCGTTTAATGTGCTTGATTTAGAAGGAAAAAAAACGCTATCCATTTACATGGTCTAATAGGAATCTATATATTAAATAGTACTACTAATAAGATAATCAACTTAGGTTAGGAGTAGTTAGCAATAAAGCTGATATGACTTTCCTTTTAAGGGAAGCAGTCCATTCACTCAAACAATTATTATAAAGGTAAAAGAGTAGTGTCATGTCCATCACTGGCCTGTTGTAGCTCTAGGTGGTCGGTTTCGTTTCGATTTTACGGATCATTGGTGAAGTCATTAATCTTGTTTTGTTGAGGGGTGCGTCTTAATAAATCCTCTTTTTTTTTTTTTCTTTTTTAATTCTAAACAAATACTCTCAGTATCTCAATTTATGTAGCACAATTCAGATTTGAAGACTCAAACAATTTCATTAATTATAGCCGTGAATTCAAGAATGGAATCTTCAAGCTTTTTTGAAATAAAATTTATATATTTGAATACTAGGTAAAAACTATTATAAGTCACATTATTGATAACTCAAAATATTTAAAAGATATATGAAACATTTACAATCAAAGAGTGACTTGTTTGAATCTCAAAATTCGAAGGTGTCACATAAATTTGGACGGAGAGAGTATATCAACAACAACATATTCAGAGTAACTTCACAAGTAGGGTCTGATGTGGATAAGATGTATGCAAATCTTACATTTTATATATTAGAGAGGGTGTTTTCTATAAACGTGGCTCAAAAGACAAGTTAGTGGACAAGAAAAAATTTACAACAAGATATATATATATATCCTCTCAATATTTTAGAAAATTTGAGATTCAACAACCTAAAATTAAAACATGGAGTGATGGGTCGTTAGGTCCTTTCATTAATTTTGGAGGAGAAGGTGGGTTATAGCTGTCTGATCTGATGACATAAACACACACGATCTATCATCTTTTACTATTTCCTCCCTTTTATTTTACATGATGATGTTTAATTAAACATGAAGGAAAAAAAATAATTAACACATACCAAAAGGGTTTTTATAAACATGTTGTTTCAAGCTAGTCAAATATTTTTATAGTTATAAAAAAATAGTTAATAAACGTAAAACAAAAAGTTTAACGTAATTGTTTTTTTTTTTTTTCAAAAACAGAGAAAGCACATTTTTAACAGGCTAAAAGAAAGTACACATGTGACATAAATGATATGGCAGAGGGTACATACTCTTTACCCAAATGAAATGATCGATTGTTTACTTATCTAGTTATAGTCATTATTGATTACAATTTACAAGCATAAATCAAAATTATGAGACCTGAAGGTGCTCACAATACTTCCGAATTTGCTAAACACCACAAACCATGGACTTATTAAATCGGAGAAGTTATGATTTTAGTCATAATTATGATGTTGGGAAAAGTAAATTATTCAGCATTTTATTAGTACAGTTGTGACATTTTGATCACCCTAAATAACAAACTTTTTAATTAACTTCAAACTTTAAAACGAAGTAGACATGCTAAAATAACAACCATTAGTTTCATTAAGGATTAGTAGATTGTGATTTAACAATTAAATTTCGTTCAATTTATAAAATGAATTGTCTGTGGAAGGACCAAAAATTAATAATTTATTAGGTAAATATTAAATTTTATTCATCAAGAGATCAAAAGTACAAGTCAAAAAGTTTTAAAAAAATTGAATGGTAAAAGCACAATTACCCCTCCTGAATTTCTTTCAAGTCCCTTCAGCAAGAAACTAAGATTTATTTGCAAAAAATTGAAATAGTGTTTGCAAATCAATGGAGTCACTGTTTTACTATTTCGTTTATTATTTTATTCTAACTTCAACTAGAGAATTTAAAATTAAAAAACATGTTTGAAGTTTCAAGTGAAATTCATGTCCGTTAAAAGATGACTTAACTTTTAAATACTTTGTTTTTTCAAATTCAACTTCAAATAATCATTATTATAACTTCAACTAAATATTATCTAAACTGGGCAGGGAGGTCTGTGACAAAGCCACCTATATCCGAGCGGTGTCACTTCGTTAAATTACTTGTATATATTATAATTGAATTCCTTATTTATTCGTATGTTTATTGTTTCATATTTTGAAATCCTACGTAACAATTCTAATTTCACCACTGGTGGGAGGAACTATTTGGATCTGCGGGAAAAAAAAAGGTAGTTGGTGGAGAGGAATATAATTAGGAGATGGGTTGTACCGGAAGATGTTGAAATGGATATTTGAGGACACAACGCATGCACATAGATCACATATGTACTGAGGTAGTGAGGTCTAAGGAAAGGGGATATCTTGTTTGGACTTTTTAGGTGATGATTCTGATACTTTTTCTATTCATGGTGGGGACTCTTATTAGTCTCCAACTTGCAATTACTGTTTTGAAGATGAGGTGATGCATGCTAGTACCTTTCATCCCAAATTTTGGGACTTCAATTCTTCAATTCAATTGAAAATATAAGGCGAATAGAAGCACAAAGATTCCATCTTGTCATGGAGCTGGATTAATTTTGTTGTTAAATTCCTGCCATGGATTACACCTCTTTAATGAAAAATAATGCAATACTGCAAAGAACGTATGACTAATTAAGTATATATAATTTATTTCAAACACCCAATACTAAAAAAACAGAGAATTTCGACCTCACGCGGTCGAAAAAGGCCAATTTTCGACCTCAAGCCCCGATCGCTGAGAGCTAGGTTGAAATTTTGTTTTGACCTAACGTGGTCGACAATTTTCGACCACACGCGGATTCAAAAGAAATTTCTACCTAAATTACAAAAATACGCTTTTTGACCACATGAGGTCGAAAACGTTATGTTTTACTTAAATATTATCAAAAAAAATTCAACCACATGCAATCAAAAATATTATTTAAAGTTTTCGACCGCATATGGTTGAAAATATGAAAGAATATACAAAAAAAAAAAAAAAAAAATCAAAATTTCGATCGCATGAGGTCGAAATTTAGCAATATTGTTGCCAGATTTCAACCTCATGAGGTCGAAATTCAAAATGCTGCCCAGAATTTCGACCTCATGGGGTCGAAATCTGGAAACATTATTGTTAAATTTCTACCACATGCGGTCGAAATTCTAATTTTACGGGTACAATTTCGACCTCATGAGGTCGAAAATTATCAATATCTCGGCTTGTTTTCGACCTCATGAGGTCAAAAATCTGGAAAACAAATTCCACCATTCAGCTGCTTTTATAGCAGCCCACCTGCCAATCTCATTCATCAACCGAATCAACAATGCAATTCATTAATCATCCAACACCTCCAATTAATCAACCATTCAACACATCCAATTCGTCAACCATCCAACACATCCAATTCATCAACCAAATCACCAAAGTACTTCTACAATCATAAACTACAACATTCTACAATCATAAACTACAACATTTTACAATCAAATTCAACCTCAAAGTACTTCTTATTCAAATTAAAATTACATTCAAACACTTAAACATCATAAACTTAAACAGCCATAAACTATATTCTATAATCAAATTCGCATTCAAAGTGTTGTTGAAATTCGGGGTCATCGGCGTACCGCTAGGCCGAGTGGCACGAAACTCCCCAAAATGTTGTGGAAATTCGTTATGAAGTTGAAGGATACAATGTTAGTAGCTAAATTTAGTTTAAAAAAGTAGTTATTATTGATAATTAGTGACTTACATAGGTTCACTTGGCCCTTGGCTCAATCCATTGCTCTGTACCAACGACGTTCTTCTCTTTCTTGTGTGAGTAATCTTGAAGATATCATCTTGAGGTACTACATGACCCCTCTTGAGCTCCTGCAAACAAATCAAGATTAACAACTAAAAACAACTATAATGAAGTGACACTTATAGATGATAAAAGTGTACTGGACAATGTTTTTGAAATTGAAGTGTACTGGTCAATGTTTCTGGGTAGTGCCACTCCAAGAACATGGCAGAAAATGAATGCAGCAAGCCATAGGTTGATTTACTGTTGACAAACAGTACAAAGATTCCACACATAACAAAGATTCCACACAGCCACAAACTAAAGAAGTTATCGGTCTAGAAAGAAAAAGACACTAGTTTGGTCTTGTTTCTTAATTTCACTCAGTCATGAGCCATACTTTTAGTGCAAATGCATTACTCTTCACAGTATGGTCATATTGCTTAATTTCTCGCATTCATAATCCAAACATATTTTGAATCTTAACGTGTTGTTAACTTATACACTAGCCAAGAATGCACAAAACTTATAACTGCTTCTGGTTTCCAAAGAAGCACATAATTATAGGATACATTTTGCTAATTGTAATTCCAGTCCAGTCCCCGAAATCCATGAAAATAGAAGTAATTCCAGGGTATAGGAATCTTAGTTACAAGTCATCAATTTACAACTCCGAAATCAACCGTTTATAAACTAATAACAGACCAACATTCTAACACCCAATGCTAATCATATTGCTCAATTTTTCTCATTCATAAGCTAAGAATTATTAAAATTCTCCAACGTGAATTTCAATCCGACTAACATTACTGTGAGTATAAGAACTCCTACTCACGATATAGTAGTGAAAAGAAAGAGTGTACAAAAACTGAGAGTAAAAGTTGGTAATTGACTGATTTGATTTGAATCATATGCAAATAGGTTGATTTGAATCCATTATAGACAACTCCACATATCAACAACAACAACTCCAGTACAACACAACAAGTACAACATCAACAACAAGGCACAGTATATCAACAACAAGTCATCAATACCTCACGACTAGTGGCAAGCTCGAATTGGAATCCCTATAGCACCCTTCAACCCCATTATCATTGATGCCCAGGAATCCCTATAGCACCCCAAAATCGTATTCATTTGTAGCTACTTTTACACTGTATTCACTTTATTGTATTTAAAATTGATTGTATATAAAAAAATATCCTTCAAAATACAAGAAACAAAAATACACCCCAAACACATTTTTGCACTAAAAATTAACGAATACACTCAAATATTGAATACAAGAAATAAAATACACCACAAACACTGGATCGTATGCTAAAAAATTAATGAATACACTCATAAAAGAAACACTTCTTCCTTCCCCTAAAACCCTGCAATTTTCTACTGGTCGGATTTCCCTAAACCCACAGCCACTTGAAGGGCAATTACCATTCCCCTTCTTCTCAGATGGCGATGGACAAGAACAAACGATGAAGAATCTTTAAGTCTACGCTTCTACAAAATTGTTCTAAGTTGGGACTACCTTCGTCTCATCAAAGAATCCGATGTAATTTCACTATCGTCTCATAAAAAAATCCGATGTAATTTTACCCCCTCTTTGTACAGATGTGGGTCTTAATACCTTACATTATATGTATTTAGCGGACGAACAAGAAGCCGTCGCCATCAGTGAGGGAGAAGAGAGAGAAGCCGCCCCCGGAGGACGCTCGTAGGAGAAGATGACTGGAGCTCATTCGCCGGAGCTCCGGCGGCTGAGAGCAAAAGGAGCAGAAGCAGTAAGATTAAAAAAAATTATAAATAATAATAATAATAATAAGAGGGTATTCTACTTTAAATATATATGTAGCTATTAATTGTATTTATCATACTACTCTTAGCTATAAGATGTAATTAATCTAAACTATAGCTACTAAATATAAATATGTACCATAGTTAGTTATGCCATGTAGATTTCCCTTAATAAAACACCTTTTTGGACCTAGCCCACTTATCAAAAAGCCCATTATGAGAGAGAAAGCTGATTTACGCATAGTGAAAATTTGCCACAGCTGTCTGCTTCATATTGCATTTCCTGATTCGTTAACCGTTGGATCATGTTGAAATTTTATCTGGGGCTTCTCAACATCTGTTTCTTGGATTTGAACGGTGGAGACTGGATTTTGTGGCCTGTAGCTCTAGTTTTCGAGCACGAATAGTAGCTCATTTTTAGGGGTGATTTCTCTCATTTCTTCACTAGTTTTGGTGCTATCTTTTATGTATTATTGCTCCGTATTTGGCATTGATGTTGTAGCTATTTGGAGAATATTATTTTAACTCTTATTAATTATAGTGGAGCTTTTGTGGGCCGGAGGTCTCGTGGATGTTTCCTCTTCACCTTAAAGGAGTTTTACCACGTAAATTTGGTCTCTTGCATTCGATTTATTTTTGCTTGCTTTGCTATTTTATTGCTGGTATAGTTGCTCCCTAGATTTCTATTTGTGCTAATGTTTATTGTCTTCTCTTGGTTCAAATAGTGTGGGAAGTTTTGACTTGTGTATTTCTCTCGTTGTTACCTTGTTCTTCCCAACAAAGTGGTATCAGAGCTTGTGGTTATATATGGTTGTGTTGATTATCTATTTGAATGATGGAGGAAAATATGAGTAAGATGGTTTGTTTGAATGGTAGTAATTACCGTATCTGGAAAAGCAAGATGAAAGATCTTCTATTTGTCAAGAAAATGCATTTACATGTGTTTGCTTCTAAGAAACCCGAGTCTATGAATGATGAGGATTGGGAATTTGAGCACTTACAGGTTTGTGGCTATATTAGGCAATGGTTTGAAGATAATGTTCGAAATCATATTGTGAAGGAGACAAATGCTAAAAGCTTGTGGGAAAAGCTCGAGACACTTTATGCTTCGAAGACTGGCAATAATTAGTTGTTCCTACTGAAATAGTTGATGAATATTAGATACAAAGAGGGCAGTCCTATTTCTGATCATATAAATAATTTTCAGGGTATCCTTGATTAGTTTACGGAACGGGTGTCAAGTTTGATGAAGAAATACACGGACTTTGGCTTCTTAATACTCTACTAGACTCTTGGGAAACTCTTTGAGTTTCTTTGACTAATTTTGCTCTCAGTGATGGTGTAACTATGGAATATGCTAAGAGTGATGCTTTGAATGAAGAGATGAGAAGAAGATCTCAAGCTTCGTCTTGACTCCACACTAGACAGGGGGAGAAGTAACTTCAAAAGTTAGAATGATAGAGGCAAAAATAGAAGCAAGTCACGATCCTCCAGGTACAAAAATCTTACATGTGACTATTGTCACTTGAAAGGGCATATCAAGAAACATTGCTACTGGTTTAAGAGAGACCAGAAAAAGCAAAAGAAAGATGGCGATAATGAAAATCGTGTTGCTGAAAATGATCTTTTTGTTGCTTGCGGTAAAATGATATCAATCTTGTTTGTAATGAGTCTACCTGGTTTGTGGATTCAGGTGTCACTTCTCATGTCACGCCAAAGAAGGAATTATTTTCCTCTTATACTCTAGGAAATTTTGGAATGTTACGAATGGACAATGATAGTGAGGTTGAGGTATTTGGCATTAGCACAGTTTGCTTGAAAAGTAAGAATGGTTCGAGGTTGGTTCTTAACAATGTCAAGCATGCTCCAGATGTTCGTTTGAATTTAATTTCTATAAGAAAGCTTGATGATGAGGGTTATGATCAAACCGTTGGTGGTAGCCAGTGGAAGCTTCTTAGAGGTTCAGTGATTGTGGCTCGAGGCAACAAGATATCTGACTTGTACTTATTTCTGGGCTCCATTTGTAGTGACTCAGTAAATTTGGTGGAGAATATACTTTATCAGAGTTATGGCATAGAAGGTTGAGTCATATGAGCGATAATGGGATTGATAATTTGGCTAAGAAGAATTTGCTTTCTAGAGTGAAACAAGCAAAGTTAAAGAGATGTGTTCATTGCTTAGCCGGGAAATAGAAAATAGTTTCTTTTCAGAGTCATCCGCCTTCAAGAAAGCTTGATTTGCTGGAGTTGGTACATTCTACTTTGTGTGGTCCTTTTAAAGTAAGCTCTCATGGTGGTGCACTTTACTTTGTGACTTTTATTGGTGATCATTCTCGCAAACTATGGGTATTTCCTTTGAAGTCCAAGGATCAAGTACTTGATGTGTTCAAGACTTTTCAGGCCTTGGTTGAGAGATAGACAGGGAAGAAACTAAAATGTATCCGCTCAGACAACGGTGGTGAATACATTGGTCCTTTTGATAATTATTGCAGATAGGAAGGTATTCGGTATTGGAAAACTCCTCCAAAGACTCCTCAATTAAATGGTTTAGCAAGAGAGAAGAATGGGCGAACTCTAGTTGAGAAGGTTAGATGTTTGCTTTCAGATGCTAAGTTTCGGATTCATTTTGGGCGAAGTGCACTTAATCTGCGTGCTATGTTATCAATTTATCTCCTACTGTTGCTTTGGGTGGTGATGTCCCCGACAGAGTTTGGTTTGGTAAGGATGTCTCTTATGCTCATCTCAGAGTCTTCAAGTGTAAGGCTTTTATGCATGTTCCTAAGGATGAGAGGTCAAAGCTGGAAGTTAAAACTAGCAATGTGTCTTTATTGGTAATGGTCATGACGAATTTGACTATCGTTTCTATGATCCAGTTGAGAAGAAACTTGTTAGAAGTCTTGATGTTGTGTTCTTTGAAGACCAGACAATTGAAGATTTTAACAAAGCTGGGAAGGTTGATTCTCAGAGCAGTAAGAGCTTAGTTGATGTTGATCTAGTTCCTGTGACTATTGCACCTGAAGAAAATCTTCAAAATAATGAAGATCAACTTGAAGATAGTGATCATGTTCAGAATGACCAACATGATATTGTTGATGCTTCAGTGGAAGATGATGTGTTTTTCCAGCCACCAGCTGCTATTGATGCTCCAGAGAGTTCTCTCATAAGGTCTACTAGAGAGAAAGTACCTTCATCTCGTTATTTTCCCAATAAGTTTGTACTCTTGACTGATGGGGGAGAACCTGAAAGTTTTGATGAGGCCATGGATAGTGAAGAAAAAGAAAGGTGGTTTGATGCTATGAAAGATGGGATTAAATCCTTGCATGATAACCATACATTTGATCTGGTTAAGCTTCCTAGAGACACAAAAGCTTTGAAAAATAGGTGAGTTTTCAGGGCGAAACATGAAGATGGTAATCCAGTTCCACGATACAAGGCTAGATTGGTTGTCAAGGGATTTAATCAGAAGAAGGGAGTTGATTTTGATGAAATCTTTTCTCCAGTTGTGAAGATGTTATCAATTCGGGTTGTTCTGGTCTTGGCTACAAGTCTAGATTTGGAGGTTGAGCAAATGGATGTTAAAACTGTTTTTCTACATGGTGACTTAGATGAAGAAATTTATATGGAGCGAAAGGTTTTGAAGTCAAGGGTGAAGAGAATTATGTTTGCAAATTGAAAAAGAGCTTGTATGGTTTGAAACAAGTTCCCAGGCAGTGGTATAGGAAGTTTGATTCTTTTATGAGTCAACAGGGCTTCAAGAAGACTTCTTCAGATCATTGTGTTTTTGTGCAAAAATTCTCTGATGGTGACTTTATCATTATATTGCTTTATGTTGATGACATGCTTGTTGTTGGGCATAATGCTTGCAGAATTCATAAGTTGAAGCAAGAGTTGAATAAGTCTTTTGCTATGAAAGACTTAGGACGAGCAAGGCAGATTCTTGGCATGCAGATTGTTCGTGACAGAAAGGCCAAGAAGTTGTGATTATCACAAGAGAAGTACATTCAGAAAGTACTTCACAGGTTTAACGTGGATAAAGCTAAGGTTGTCCGTACACCTTTAGCTATGCACTTCAAATTGAGCACGAAGCAGTGTCCTTCTAGTGATGATGAGAAGGAAGGTATGAAGAAAGTTCCTTATGCTTCAGCCGTTGGCAGTCTGATGTATGCGATGATTTGTACAAGACCATATATTGCTCATGCTGTTGATATTGTTGGCCATTTTCTTTCTAATCTAGGAAGAGAGCATTGGAATCTTTGTGAAGTGGATTATGAAATATCTTTGTGGCACTTCTAGTCTGAGTTTGTGTTTTGGGACAGGAAAACCTATTCTTTGTGGTTACACTGATTTAGACTTCAGGCTACTTGATTACTTATGCAAGAGGAGCCGTGTCTTGGCAATCTTGGTTGCAAAAATATGTTGCTCTATCTATTACAGAAGCTAAGCTTATTGCTGCCGTTGAAGCTTGTAAAGAGTTGCTCTGGATGAAAAGATTTATGGAGGAAATTGTCTTTGCTTAAGAGAGGTATGTGCTTTATTACGACAGTCAAAGTGCTATTCATCTTGGCAAGAACTCTACGTTTCATGGTAGGTTGAAACATATTGATGTGAGATATCATTAGATTAGATATGTGTTGGATTCTAAGTTGCTTAAATTTGAGAAGATTCACACCGATGATAATGGTTCGGATATGTTGACTAAAGCTTTGCCAAAAAGGAAGTTTGAAGACTGTTGCATGATCACCGGGATGGCGGTCTCCTCTACATAGTTGGGAGGGGAAGAATTGTTGGGTTTTTGGGCTTTTTCCCTTCCTATGTGGATTAATAAAATACCTTTTTGGACCTAGCCCACTTTTCTCTAAAGCCCAATATATATATGACCAACTTAGGTCTAATTTTTAGAACACAAGAGTGAATTCATAGCAGCCACATAGAGAGAAAAATGTGAGAGAGAGCTGATTTTCGCACAGTTAAAATCTGCTACAGCGGTCCGATTCATATTGCGTTTTCTGATTCGTTAACCGTTGAATCGTGCTAAAATTTGGACTGGGGGTTCTCAACATCCGTTTCTTGGATTTCAACGGTGGAGATTGGATTTTGTGGCCTGTAGCTTCAGTGTTAGAGCACAAACAGTAGCTCGGTTTTAGGGGTAGTTTCTCTCATTTTTTCACTAGTTTTGGTGCTATCTTTTATGTATTTTTGCTCCGTGTTTGGCGTTGATGTTGTAGCTATTTGGAGAATATTATTGTACTCTTATTGATTATAGTGGAGCTTTTGTGGGCCGGAGGTCCTGTAGATGTTTCCTCTTCACCTTGAAGGGGTTTTACCACGTAAATTTGGTGTCTATTGTATTCCATTTATTTTTGCTTGCTTTGCTATTTTATTGCTGGTATAGTTGCCACCCGAATTTACATTTGTTCTAGTGTTTATTGTCTTCTCTTGATTCAAATAATGTGGGAAGTTTTGACTTCGGTATTTCTTCCGTTGTTACCTTGCCGTGCAATTTGGTTATTGCTTGTTTTTTCCTAACATTAAAATTCCAGAAAGAAAAAAAATCATGTTTCATGAGTAATGGCTTATTTTAATGATCTCAGATATATTAAACTTATATGTATATTCCTAAGGTATTCAATATATTAAACTAAATTTAGTAACTCAAATTCAATTTTTTTAATATTTTAATTTTAATTTTAAAACTTTATCTAAATTCATCTTTTAAATTTATTTAGTAATCATGCTAGTTTGTTCCTTTCCCGCTTTTTAATTGGGTTATATTTTATCGGATATAAGATATGAGTTTGGTTTAATGGATTTAATGAGTTAAATAGGTTTATTATTAAAAAGATGAGCTTCAATGATATGACATGCCAATTAGGAAAGAAGGAGGCTTTTGAGGTGTTTAGTATATTTTGAGGAAAATATTGATAGTTGAATGACTTTGTAGTCTTAAAACAAAATAAAAAAATCTCTGTAGGCAATTCTCCAAACTTAGGTGATGATCTGAGAAATTAACTCCCTAATTCGCATAACAGAACTAGGTTTGGGAGCTCAAACAAGGAAAGAAGTAGCTCTGACCGAAAGAAAGAAAGAGAGAGAAAACAGGACCACCTCTTCTTTTATTGCGGCCATAAAGGGCACTGCACTTTCTTTTATTGTCAATGTGGACCTACAAATTTTTGAGGTCAAATAAGAGTAAATGTGGCTTACATTTTTCTACTAGTGTCAGTCAATTAAGAAACCACTTAAGGGTCTAGATATTTCTGAGAATATCTACAGGAGGAATTTAATTTTCATACGCTGATTATGTCAAAGAATTCTTACGCAATCAATGCATTTTAGTCCGACATTTAAGCATATTACTAGTTCCTCTGCACGTGAGTTGCACATGTACGTCGAGTCTTGTAGTACAAGATATAAGAAATTAATATTAACTTTATTAGTATAAAGCATTGATAAATAATTATATATGAAATAATAAAAGTACAAGTTTTTGTGAATGGTCAATGTTGATGCTTATGATAACTTGTTTGTCGATTTCAAAATAATTGGATATCATCTAAACCTACAAAGATGAACTGTCAAAGTTCAAATCTAGGAAGAAAGAAACAATATTTAGTAGTATTGTTTTCTACTTCGATCACATAAACAGTCAATGGAATTGATATTACCTTTTCTCACTTGGTTAAAATTAATATTTTTTGGTTTACCACTATATATGTATGTTGCACTTGTATATACTATATTAATATTATGTGGACAACAAAACTCAATGTAATAAAGTAATGTACGAACGATAACAATTATTCTAATATATCAAATATTCAATTTTGTTTGTTCTTTCTTGTTTTGAGATATTTCAGTAGCACAATTTAAATGTGTTTATAAGAAACATATGCTATGATAGAAAATGCTTCACGTCCTAAAATTTCTGCTTTGTTTTTAAGAAACTGTAGCGTAAGAGGAATGTTAAATTTGTTTGTTGAAAAGGAACGGATAAGAGAATAAGGTCAATAATCGTGAACCCACTTTGACCCTAACAAAAGTATAATATTATGACAAACAAATAACTTTATTAAGTTTATCTAAATTTGTGTGTATGTATTTGTCATGATTTGTCATGTTTATCTAAAATGCATATATATTTTCTTTAAGAATAAAAGAAATACCTAGAACCTGGCAAATAATGCAATTTGTTTGGAGAGTTTCTGTTTGCAAAGTCGTCATCTTTTCTTTACTTGAACTTTTTCCTCTTCTAATTGACATTTAATCCGTATATTCATGAGTAATAAGGATCAATCTAAAAGGCAAGGATAAGACCTATATCGCGCCAAAAATAAAAAGTACGTCCAATATTTGTCACATACATTGGATTGTTTATTTTGGTTAAAGGTCGTTTTTTCACTTAAAAGATTCCAACCAATAATTGCAATGGTCAAAAGCCAAATAAAAAGTAGAAAATTGTTAGTAATATTAATAGCTAATCTGATTATACCCCTTTAAATTTTTTTGATATTTTTATTTATTTTATAATGATTAAAGATATTTAGATTAATAAGAAAGGTATTAAATAATTTAGTTTTATAGTTTAGCATTCCTGCTTTTATAAGATATGCATAAAAAAATTATACATAAAAAAATAAGATATAAGTTTCATGAATGATCAATGCAGATAGTTGCATGGTGACTTCTTTGTCAACGTCATGATGGTAGAATATCGTGTGAATCTACGAAGATGAACAATCAAAGTCTAATTAAACAATATATTTTTTTTTAACTTATATTTATTCTATGATCAGGTACAAACATGTAATGAAGCGATAACAATAATAATAATAATAATAATAATAATAATAATAATAATAATGGAAATAATTTGGACGTGGTATATAGAATTAATTTCTTTATGAACTCCTAATTTTATCAATTTCAATAAATTATCAAATTCAAAACTTGACTCATATAGAAATTCAAAAAGGTGGTATGTACATATTTTCCCTTCACAAAAGCGAATAATCAAACCTAAAATCATAAAATGAAGAAGATGATGTTGATTCATTTCTAGATCTAATCGATATCTGATTGATTTAGTATTGTCTACTCAAATTAGATTCTATTTTATCCACTACAAAAAACATTGAAATTAGTTATGAACTTCATCCCTAATCCGTCACTTAATTGCTCTGTAGCTAACATTATTTTTGATAATCCATCGCTTCTATTCTTTCAGTAGTAATCTAATACTTTCTAATAGACGATATTCTTGGTATATATGTTCCTTTCGTCCTTTTCGATCATAACTCTTGTTATCGACATTGATATCCCTATAGACAAATTTTATTTCCAATCCAGTTGTTAATGTTCATCTTTGACTTGATTTGTCAGTTATCAAGACTATTTTGATATTTTTCTCATAAATAACTAAATAACTAATGGTAAAAAATTACCACTTTTAAGAGACATAATTATCAAGATTTTAAATATGTGTTTTTTTTTCAAATTGAATTTAAATATGTATATCTTATACAAATAAATATGTCTCGATAATGCTTATAAAATACTCCGTTCTTTTCTAACCAACCACTTATTCTATGTAATTTGATATGAAAAAGTAGGAATAATTTCACTCTTCCTTTTGTTTAATTTTATTAACATATAGTACAATTGGCGGATTAGAAACAAATTATTATCTTGTAATCAACATTAATTTGTTAGTTCATACTTCATAATACCAACCATATAAATCACATTCAATAGCTATGTATAATAACATTATTTAATAGTTAAATATATGTAATGCTATTATTTATAATCTTTAGCAAAATATTTTTCCCCGTAGGTAAGTCACCCAATAAATTAGCAACATTGGACGCCTAAAATTGAGAATACTCTAATCTTAAAAAATATAGTCAAGAACTAATATTGAATACTAAGAAGTATCAAACATACCGAAAGAGAGAAATATTAAATCCGCAAGAAAAAGTGTTTTTGCTTTTTCAAAAATTTTACTTTGTCTGGAAAAAAATCATGTTTGCATATAATTAAGATAGATGAAGTGAAGATCAAGAAAGAAAAATGCATGATAATAGTTCAATGTTAATAACGAAATCTCTATAGAACTTTAATTCGGAAGAATGGTTGTATTTTCATACTTATTGGCTGCAAGATGAACACACTTTATATCGATGAATTGTGTCTTTTCAAAAGGCAACGTTTTGAACTTTTAGAAGAGGCATCAGTTGGAAAATGAAGAAACACTACTCTTAAAATTAGTTCCGTTGTTTTGCTTTTATTTAGTTAAATATTTAATATTTTTAATCACTTCATTATATATTATTAAAAGGATATTTACGTAATTTAACTTTCACGTTAGGGAGTTCATACTTTTAATATAATATAGATCTGTATTAATTATTCTCGAGTTATTGTAGTCTAACTTATTATGAACAATTACTTATAGTGCACTAAAATTATTTTACACAATCAACGGTATATAAGTCAAATCCATGATCGGACATGGCATGTGGAGTTCTATTTCTTAGAATAATGTCACAAAGGACTGAAGAATTTGACTTCACAAAATTAAAACATCATCACCAACGTAACGAGAGTCAAAAAGAGAGATAGACAGGTAAAGCACAAGTGTTGAGTCCTATACATCCCAGAATTAAACTTTAAAATATTAGTCTTCCCTATTATCAAAAGATGCATTTCGATATCAAGGTGGTGACATTATGTGAAATGGAAATTGTGATGCTTATAACTTGATTTTGTGACTTTTTATTATTAGAAAATATGTTATAACTTTTTATTATTAGAAAATATGAAACGTGAGCAGATTGCGTTAAAATTGAGCAAATACACTGTACATGTCCAAACATGTCACATGTCGACACAAGTATGATCAATTTAAGCTATGTGAGTTGAGTGATTAATTATAAGTCAATTACTTCAACTGAAATAGTTTTTCAGATAATAATTTTTTTTTGTTAAAATAGGGTCAGAAAAGTTTCTCTTTTTTGTATTTGTTTATACCACCAAGTAAGTAATTCAGATCAAAATAGAGAGCTATCAATCAATATGTTGGATTACGATTGCACCATTTTAGCTAGTTTTAACTTATAGCCTGTTTGATCAAACTTATTTTTCTTCAAAAGTACTTATTTTTTTTTTTTTTCAAAAAGTGCTTATTTTAAAGTGAGGTGTTTTATGCTTAAAAAAATAATAATTAAAGTGAGGTGTTTGACCAAGCTTTTGAGAGAAAATAAGTACTTTTAGGGAGTAGCAGATGCAATTTTTCAGAAGCTAAAAAAAGTAGCTTTTCCCCAGAAGCACCTTTTTGAAAAGCACTTTTGAGAAAAATACAATTAAAAGCACTTTTTAAAAACTTAGCCAAACGCTAATTGCTGCTCAAAAGTGTTTTTTAAATTAACTGCCCAAGCACAAATTACTTCTCACAAATAGTACTTTTCAGAAGAATTTTTTTTTTCAAAATAAGTTGATTTTAGAAGTTTGACAAACAAACTATTAGACGTGCTAATTTTGCACTTAAAAACGTGACACGTGTTTAATTATGTTACTTGGCCAACAAGTCAACTACTTGTTGAACTGATTACATAAAGTGTGCAACTTTTGCCACCTCTCACATAAGTTGTCTATCTTTTTCCTTGCATAAAATAAACTGTTTCAATCTCTTACTAATTAATCACCCTACATGGGTTTGAAATAGGATTTCCTTTATATAAATTGATATGGTAAATAATTTATATTCTATCACTGCATTTTAATAACCCATCATAGCAGATAATATGTTTTAATTTCGGGGATACTAATTTAATTAAATTTTTACGATTATCTCTATTTATTATCCGGGTAATTTGACAAGGCAAAATTCTTTACCCTCGACAACTTCCTTAGGGCTAAAGTGACTTCTTCACTGGGATTTAATATTTGAGGAGGGCACTTATATATATATATATATATATATATATATATATATATATATATATATGTTTACCCTCGAAAAATGGATAACAATTAAATTTGTAAGTGGTTGATAGGATATGTGGTTAGATTAATTTATAGTATAAGATAATAGCAAGTAAATGATAATATATTGATAAATAATAGTAAAGAAAACTTAAGAAGACAAGTTTGTAAGCTCTGAGAATTGGTCCGGTTTGGAGGTTACTTTCTTTAACCGAGCCAAAACACTTAAGAAGATTTCACTGCCGCTTTTTTTTATTACAAATGTGAAGAATGATGAAAAAGCTAACCTAAAAAAGAAGGGGTTACACCCCTATTTATAGCTAAAAATAGATGGGCCTTAGTACATTTTAAGAACAGGCCTTTCTAGAAAAACCCTAAAATAGATAAGGCTGCGTCCGTACGATCTGACACCCGTATTGTTGTCAGCGCAAATGGCGGAACGGTCAGATGACGTGTGGCATGTTTCAAACAACGGATTCTCCGAGCCTATGTTGAGTGTGTTGGCTTCAGGCTCGGGTTTTCTGTGCCTATCAACATACTCTCGGTTTGGACGTTGAGTTGAATGAACTCATGACCCCTTTGGTCCTTGTTCCCTCGGATGGCCAACAACCTCATTCTTCTTCGATATCATATGGGACAGTTGTGACTTTTACCCTGGTTCTTACCAAATACAAATTACTTCAGTTTTTACCATATACAGATAGTCCCCACACTTCTTGGATCGAAGTTTTCACCAAAGTGACGGGAAGTGGAACGATTACCTCGGTGACTTCTCTAGTAAGCTTTTACTTTGAAAACAGACAGGAAATAAAATGTCCTTGAAAGTGCAAGAGGGGGGGGGGGGGGTGAATTGTAACTTTTTCGCTCAGACAGTCGACTATCTGAGAACACTAGTTGACTATAACATAATGTAGTAATAAAAGTGCAGAATATAAATGACACAGATATTTTATACTGGTTCAGAATTCAATGTGAATCCTAGTCCGGTCCTTGGGTTGCAGGGTGTTAAATGACTTTGTAAATATTTTGGTATAATGGTTTGTTTGAATGGAGCTCCTATGTCTACACTCAAATACTCGTAATCTTTTTGATACAATGCCACACAAACTATTCTATATCACTCCTTTCTTTTTTGTTTACACTATATCACTCAAGAATACAATGTTTGTGAAAAGTAAAGCGGAGAGCTTGAGAGTATGAGACGAATGTATATTTTTTCTTCGTCTCTAGAGTCTTGAATATATAGTCTTCAAGTGATTAGCTGTTAGACTCTTTTTCAGCAGAGATGTTAACCCAAGAGATTTGATCCTTGTAAATTAGGAATATTGAGGATCCTAATTTCCAAGAATAAAGCAAGAGCTCATTAAGACTTGTAACGATGCTTTCCTTCTGTGGCATCATCCTAGTTGAGGTTTTTCCCTTTTGCTTTTTGATATGTAAAAAAAAGTTGTAAAACCGCTTTTTCCTTTTGCGCTATTTGCCCTTTTTGGGGGGTATTGTTTCTCATACAGATTTGATTTAAGTTGAATTCCTGTTGTCGATTTTAAATTTATTTTTTGGAAAATCGATTTTGTTAAAAAAGGTAGTTTTTTTCATTGGTTAAATTTTTTTTCCTTGTTTTACTTCTATCCTTTTTAACTTTTTTTAATTTTTTTTGCAATCCCTTTGGGTTATCCTTTAGTTTTGT
>NC_081352.1:8058462-8074093 GCF_029784015.1 Lycium ferocissimum
TTCGTTCGAAGAAAGGAAAAACATTCCAGGTGAATATCTCTTCTAGCCATGTTGTGTTTCCATACACGTTCACTTCTCACGTTTCATGTTCATGCCTCTAAAACTCATGTCTCATGCTTCAGTATTCATGTTTCCATGTAATCACGTCATTTCATGTCCCATATTTCATGTCATGTTTCCTTCATGTTCGTGTATTCAAGCCATGTCCAGTCCCAATCTTAACCACGACCCATCATTCGATGACGAATGATCCCAAGGGGGAGATATTGTAACATGTTGTAAATCCGTACTAAACCATATTCATGACTCAGGAGGTTAGAAACCCAAGAAGGAGAGTGTTGGAATCGAATTTATGTTTCAGTTTAGAAAAACCCAGTGTTACGCTTCAAGGGACTGACCATAACGTGTGTTACAGGCCGTCGTTCATACCGTAACGGGTAAGGCTTGAAAAATCACCATATCGTAACTTGGACCAAAGGACGGTTCATCGTTACGGACTGTAACACGAGATACGGTCCGTATCTCGTGTCCGTAACCCAACCTCAAAACTTAGACCCTCTCTGGAAATTTAACACGCGTTACGGTCCAGTGTTACGGACCGCAACACGGTCTGTAACAGTGCCGCGACTGAGACAATTAAAAGACAAGAATTCAGTTTTTATTTCATAAGTCTCATTCCTCTCAAGCCCTAACACGAAAGTTCTCTCCTCTCAACTTCTCCGAGCATTAAGGTAAGCTCCTTAAGACCATCCTAAGTGAATTCCATCAATTTCCCATGAATTCTAAGTAGGAATTTCATATTCTTAACATAGGGTTTTTAAGAAAAACCCACCTAAAGGAATCCAAGGCCAAGGATTAGAATTCTTCTTCCAAGAACAGATTTTAATACAAGTTTGGAGCATTACCAGGTATGTTGGGTTACTATCTACGTGTGGGGACATCTTTATTCTTCCCCACGCCACTTCTTCCATAAAGTATGAAGTTATACGAAAACTAGGACTTTTGCCCATGTTCATGATGACCCTAGGTCCATGCCCCATGTTATATTATGTGTTAAATTGTAATAAATTCTTCATTGTGTTCTTGATACATCAATTTGATTATTGAGAATCAGTCCATAATCCATGAAAACTCATATCTTGCATTCCATGGGTTCTTACATGCAAGTTATTAATTACTATGTTTATTTTCATGAACTTCTACATGTTTTTCATATTTCCATACAAGTTATATTATATATTACCTTCATGTTTTGTTACAAGCAAGTTATATAATTCATGGGCTTCTTAGCCAACTATATCATGTTCATGTTTTTGGGAGTTGCACTAATTACCGAGAAGGCTCAAGTAGCCTGAAACTACGTTAGCCACCGTAGGATAAGGATCGCTCCACCCAGTTAGGATGATTCCTTCATGTTATATTGATTGGATCCTTTCATGTCACGTTTTCATCTCATACCCTTGGCAAGGTGTGGGAGCTCTGCTGGTCCGCGAGGGTACCGTACCCACGTGCCCACGTGGTGATACCATGTTGTCGGTTTATGTAATGCTCTTCCTACTTATAATGTTTTACTCATGTTATATCTATATGTATTCATGTTCATGACCAGACTTCAGTTCCAGTTGCAGTTTCAGTTTTCATGATGTTATTTCCATGTTCCATGTTATTTCATTCGGTTGCTTTACATACTAGTACATTCAATGCGCTGACGTCCCCTTTTATTGCCCGGGGGCCTGCATTACATGATGCAAGTACTGATTTTCAGGACGATGCACCTGCCTAGTAGGATTTGGCACTTATCAGCTTGTTGGTGAGCCCTATCTCTTCCGGGGCTTAGATATTTATTATTTATTATTTTCATGATAAGATATGCTTTTAAAGGTATGCTGGGGGCCTTGTCTCAGTGAGTATGTTTTCATGTTCAGACTTATGTAGAGGTTTCATTGACTAGACTAGTCAGACATGTCATGTTAGATGTTCAGAGTCAGATAGCCGTTTTGGCTCATTTACGATAATTCCGCATTCATGTTTTAAATTAGTATTTTATTTAATGTTATGATTCTCATGTTTTATAAAAGCTCATCACATCCATGTTGTATTTCCGCTCATGTATGCCTCATAATGATTCAGCAAGCCATGTGATTCACTCGGTCACATGCAGTATGGCACCGAGTGCTGTGTTTCGCCTAGGCCATGGTTCGGGGCATGACAGTAAGGGAGAAGAGAGGGGCGAGGGAGAAATACAAGCCATAAACCTAATGTATTTTGGTATAACAGCGAATGGTAATTTACAAAATCACTGTAGCTACTAAATATAAATAAATTAAACGGTAGTTATTATCAATAATTACCTCTTATAGGTAGCTATGCCAAGTAATTATTCCAAAAAGGTAATAGTCGAAAAATGTATATATTTTGTATATTATATATAGGGAAAAGGGTCAAAAATACCCTTCTACTTTGGGAAAAAGGTTATCCTGCATTACAAATTTGGGTCAAAAATACCCCTCCCGTCATTAAAGTTTTCAAATATACTCTTATCTTAACGGAAATCCCCAAAATAACCCGATTTCATTTTTAAACCCGCTCCATTTAAAGCCGACCCAACTAAATAAAAAACTCATATGGGTTACCAGCTCTTGTGCCTAGTGGATCCAAATGTAGGACTCGGGAACAAGTTGGTCGCATATGAATTTTTTATGTAGTTGGGTCGGGTTTAAATAAGGCGGGTTTAAAAATGAAATCGGTTATTTTGGGGGATTTAGGAATTCGCATTAAGATAGGGGTATATTTGAAAACTTTAATGACGGGAGGGATATTTTTTACCCAAATTTATAACGAAGGATATTTTTAGCACTTTTCCCAAAATAGAGGGGCAATTTTTACCCTTTTCCCTTATGTGTGTGTGTATATATAAACACACACATATTTTGTATATTTTAGCCAGGACTCACAATTAATTTCGGGCGGCAAAATATGAAAAAGCCCAAATTTGAACCTGTGCTTGCACTTTTTCCCTATTTGTCTTTATTTAATTTTTGCCCAGACAAACAAATTTTTTGCAGGGCATATATTTATATGCCTGATCCCTTAAAGAACTTATACCCCGCTAGACATAAGTTCGATTTTGAACGGCAGAAATTAAAGACCAGCCAAAGGAAAAACCGTGCAATTTCTTCTCAGATCGGTCAGGGAAATCTTGTTTATAAGACTTGTCTGTCAAAATAGGATCAAGTCATTCAGATAGGGTAAAGTGACTTATCCAAACTAAAACAGCATTTATAAATCTAGATGGATTCCACTCGAGATCAAAATTCAGTAATGACATTGGAATAGGAGAATTCTTTTTCCCTTTTTATTTTTGGTTGGCATCTATTTTGTAATAATCCTCCGGATCAAAAAGAGAGTCTAGCCAATTGCACACCCCTTAAGGAAATACTAATTCCTTGACGAAAATAGGTAATTTGACCAAACTGTCCCTAATTAAATAGGCATTGTGATTTGATCACATAACACTTAATAGGGACATATGTGGAAAAATAAGATTAATTTTTTCTTGATTTGATAAGTGAATGCTCTTTTTGATCCAAGAAAAAAAGCTAAGTGAATACTCTTTTTGATTCGGAGGAAGTATTAAATATCGTTGAGAGATATATTATAGCGATATTGAGCTTTGGTTACCAAGAAATAGATACGTTACAAATAAAGCTCGAGGTATCATTGTATGATAATTGAAGCTGGTGTGAATCAACTAGAAGAGATATGCATAAACATATTTGCCTCCACGAACTCTTTACTTAGCTGACATAATTCCATTTCCATCAAAGATCTTCTCCTGATTCCTATTCATGGACTGTATAGTATCCCATTCGATATATATTAGGAAAAACAAATTATTACTATGTTAGTCTCCCAATTAGTTTATGTGTGGGATAATAGATCTATCTGTCACGCATGAAGTGGAGAAAGAGCTTTATTGCGCAAAAGTACAACCCACAACACTACGTTACATCTACGTAGCCAGGGTTTTAAGTTTTCAGTGGCATAGCCCACTATAGTTTTGCAGCCGTGTTCAAAAACCCAATATATAACACTATACAAAATTTGATTCTTTTTGCAACAATGTTTAAAAACTTGATATACAATTTATACATCCAGTATACAAACATTATACAAACATTATAAGAGATGTATATACACCCATATACACAATTATACAGTATTATATAGCTGCTTTGGTTTGAGGAGTTCGAATTTGTTAAATAGAATCTGTTGGAGAATGTTTTGAAGCTGAAAAACATTGTTATCCAATGATTTAATGATGAGAACGTGAATAGGAAGCAGAAACTCCATAGGCGGTCATTGCTGAAGCTCGAAATGTGTGTGTGTGTGTGTGTGTGTGTATATTTTCAGACGTGTTCGTCAAACAAAATCACCGAAGTAAGCTACTCCCAAAACAGAGAAACATCATACCCGAAAATTCCAAATCGAAGGAAGGGCTAGAGTTTTGTTCTCTTTTCTTCTTCGCACATTCAAATCGAACAAAGGAGCCAATTTGCATAAGATTTTAAAATATGGGTCAATTTTGGTAGCAATGCTGTCTCAGTTGTATTTGCACATAATTATCTTTTGAAGATCCTACTCTATTACCAACTAAAGACATCTTTATCACTGGCGAATTGAATTCAGTATTCAAGATTTAATATATATACGTATCTATAGAATGTAATTTTTGATCTATGTATGCAATACAATTTTCTATATACACATTTGATGGAATACAAGCATACGCAGCGGAAGCAAATAGCCTGGATCGAACTTGCATGTAATATAGACAACACATAATCAAAGATATTGATCAAACATAAAATTGATACTTATCTCTTGAAGCGTGAATGCAACCTCGAATCTAGCCTTCAAGCACGAGCAAAAAACCCATCCACGCGTTCATCCTCCAGCTTCCACGGTCTTCTATCCGTGTATCCTGAAGCTCTATGAACGTAACACTTGAGTGGCAAGTATTCGGCTAAAGAACCATCATCACTTAGGGTTCAATGGCTTTCTTTATATACACACGTTTTTAGGGTAAACCCTAGCAAAAAACGTGTAGCCCTTTCCTAACCCATCAAGGATATTATTTTTCCTTTTATTTTCCTTGTTCTAGAATATTCAGGAATAGCAGGGACCACAGATTTAATAACGAGGCTTCCTATTATGGTATTAATTCGGAATATGAATGAATTAATCCTACCACAATAAATTACAATTTATTCCACTAGAAAACTGTAATTGCATTCCTCTGTTTAATTTCGAAATCCTTCATTAAAAATTTATTTAACTCCCCATGTTAAGATTACAGACACCAATCAAATAAATTAAATTACTGACAATTTAATTCATCGACTAATTTAATCCTTTATATTTCTCGCTTAACTTACATCATGTGACAGATACAAAATCCACCTGCGAGGTTTTCACACGAGACTTATAAGCATCCATAAAGGGGTATCATCAATCTCAAAGTCGAGACACGTATTCTATCAACTAATTATTATTTCACAAATGTAATTTGCCATTATCCAATTTACCAGGAATACATAGACCCGCAATTGAGTCGTACTTTTAATAAATCAAAATAATGAACAAATCACATTGATCATAATAATTATATCAAGATTAAGAATATAAGTACATTTAATGAACTAGAGAATTTGTTTTATATATTCAGTACAAAAACACTTATCTCTACTTGGTCCGTTCAATACATACAATATGTACTAGCATAAGAAGACTAACTACACCGTTCCCATAATGAAGATACATTATATTAATCTTGTGCTACAATCATACCAATGGCTTTGTCCAATTTCCATCTTCGATTGTGAACATAAATTTTATACTTATAAGAACCGACGATTTAATCTTCCGTGTATAAGCTAAACTCTATACACTAAATCATCTACTATATAAGTAAAGGACACACATACTAGTACATGATCTATTTAATTCTTTATTAAACAATGAATAAATAATTGTTCTATAATAAATACTATATCCAAACACATGGTTAATAGTATATATATCCCAACAATCTCCCACTTAGACTTTTAACCATGACAATTGTTAGAATATACCATGTCTAAACGCATGGTTAATGGTGACAAAGCCATTGGTATGATTGTAGCACAAGATTAATATAATGTATCATCATTATGGGAACGGTGTAGTTCCGTCTTCTTATGCTAAGACATTTTGTATGTATTGAATGCATCAAGTAGAGATAAGTGTTTTTGTACTGAATATATAAAACAAATTCTCTAGTTCATTAAATGTACTTATACTCTTAATCTTGATATAATTATTATGATCAATGTGATTTGTTCATTATTTTGATTTATTAAAAGGTACGACTCAATTGCGGGTCTATGTATTCCCGGTAAATTGGATAATGGCAAATTACATTTGTGAAATAATAATTAGTTGATAGAATCCGTGTCTCGACTTTGAGATTGATGATACCCCTTTATGGATGCTTATAAGTCTCATGTGAAAACCCTGCAGGTGGATTTTGTATCCGTCACATGATGTAAGTTAAGCAGAAATATAAAGGATTAAATTAGTCGATGAATTAAATTGTCAGTAATTTAATTTATTTGATTGGTGTCTGTAATCTTAACATGGGGAGTTAAATAAGTTTTTAATGAAGGATTTCGAAATTAAACAGAGGAGTGCAATTACAGTTTTCTAGTGGAATAAATTGTAATTTATTGTGGTAGGATTAATTCATTCATATTCCGAATTAATACCATAATAGGAAGCCTCGTTATTAAATCTGTGGTCCCCGCTCGTGCTCGAATATTCTAGAACAAGGAAAATAAAAGGAAAAAATAATATCCTTGTGGTTAGGGGGAAAAAGGCTACACGTTTTTTGCTAGGTTTACCCTAAAAACGTGTGTATATAAAGAAAGCCATTGAACCCTAAGTGATGATTGTTCTTTAGCCGAATACTTGCCACTCAAGTATTACGTTCATAGAACTTCAGGATACACAGTAGAAGACCGTGGAACTGGAGGATGAACGCGTGGATGGGTTTTGCTCGTGCTTGAAGGCTAGATTCGAGGTTGCATTCACGCTTCAAGAGATAAGTATCAATTTTATGTTTGATCAATATCTTTGATTATGTGTTGTCTATATTACATGCAAGTTCGATCCTGGCTATTTGCTTCCGCTGCGTATGCCTGTATTCCATCAATTGGCATCAAGAGCCTGCTTGCATCTAAATAGATAATCTAAATAATATATATCTGTTCGATTATATGTATGAGTCGTGATTCACATGGTGTGAAACGAATCAATTTGCCCTCGAAGCTATTTCGCCGTAGCTGTTTTGGGCGAATTTGATGTTTGACAAGGGAATTCTGTAAAAGGTGTTTTTTTTTTGGCGTCGGGTTTTAAGTCACGAATGACAGCCAATTTTAATGCTTCGTGATTCTATAAAATTGGATCAAGGGTTCGAAAAGAGGACTAAGGTCAGCGACGGCGTGGTTTAGGCGTGTATTAACACCTAGGTCCTTGGGAAAACCCACTACTGTCTTTCCTAGTAATTCTTTTTGATATGGCTTAACTATGATTGGTCCAGGCAAAATTTTTTTTTAAAAGGAAAGGGATGATACAAAATAAAAACAAGGAGGGAATATGTAGGTTGATAGGTGGATCAAGTGAATTTTGCTCACTGGTATTCAATAAAAGGTATCCTTAAGCCTTGGGTTTCATATTTCCTTTTGGTTGATAGTGAGTATTATTTTGGGTTAGCATCATTACTTGAAATATTTGATGGACCTTGTCTCACTGAATTTTGTTTGATTAAGAGTTGGACCATGGTCTTAACCGGTTATAATTAGACGAGCAATTTTTTTTTCCCCTTATTTTCTCGTTCATGTATATAATATTATATAAACTGAGAATTTATGATTAATAAATAGTGTTGTTAAGTTATCTATTTATTTGAAATCATAGAAAATTTTCAAAGTTTTATACATGTGAAATATATCAATACATGAATTGAGAACAATGATTAATAACTAGGATCTACGAAAGTAGATTATTTATTTGAGTCATCGGAATATGTTCAATGTATCATGTATAAGTTGTCCTGAATAAGTGTATACTAGTAATGAAGGTTTATTAACTTGAGAAAAGAATTACCTTTAGATACTAGTAAAATTATATTAATTCATGAGAAGAGATATAGAACTTTTCACCCGAAAGGGAGAAACACAATATCTTAGATTCTCAGGTGCATTAATCGAGAGGACAATTTGTTATGAGTAAGTGTGGTATGTCTTACCCAAAAGAAGGGACACAATATATGCCTTGAGCTCGAGGGATAATTATAAAAGGAGAAACAGAAACCTAAATCAGATTATTTAATCCTCAGCTATGCCTAAAACGGTTATCTTCCAAATTTGGTTATGATTTTGGAGATAGAATGTATGTTAATTTAGTTCTAGACTTACATATATCTGTTCTTGCTTGGTAAAAGATGCATTTGCAGTGATGGATGTCATTTTTCGGCATTCTGAGATCGTCTAGATGAGTTTTAGGTACTTTGTCGGATTAAACTTTGTTTTAAGTAAGAAATCGATATTCTTTATATCGTTTTTATTTGTGTTAAATCTGGAGCATGATGATTTAATATGAATTGATATATGATAAGGATATAGATCAGATTTTTTTTTTCTTGAATCGCCTGAATAAGTTATTTATCGAATTTGGTCATAAATTTAGAGATCGGGAATATTACAAACTCTGATTGGTCTAAAATTCGGTAGGTTCATCGGAAACGACCCAGTGAGCAATACTCACTGCTTTGCAGTGAATCATGTTGTTTTTCGGTGATTCAGGGTTGTTTAGATGGTGTTTTGGGCAACTTTCGTTTTCTGAAAAATTAATTTTTTTTAGGAAAAATTACTTGGCTATGATCTAATGGTGATAGAGATTCTTCCTTATGGTTTTCATGACTAAATACTAGTGAAATAATAAATTTATGTGTTGACTTTAGGTCTTCCTCCCCATCGGATAGATTTATTATGGGTTGTCACTAGGAATAATCACTAGTTATTGATAACTTGTCTTGACTCTCCAACTGAGTTACACGTTGGTTCAATGGAACTAGAGATAATGATAATGATATTCACTTGGCTTAAATTAGCAAAGATACTCTTCGTTTGAGTTAGCTCTGGTTTTAAATTTATGGAGTGAATATCTTGCATCACATGTATATGTTGCGTGAATTGTTCTCATATATTGAAATTTGTTGTTCAAGATGCATGGATATCTATGTCGTGTGTTTTGAATTTTATATTCAATGATTACGTAAACATGCTAATTTTGAGAAAGCAACACGAAAATTATGTAAACATTTTTGAAAATTTGTTCGTTGTTCTTGATTCATGTATATTAGTATGCTAATGATGATATGTGATAAGAACTACTGAACAAATGTATACGTTCTTAAATTCTATTTTGGCGAAAACAAAAACAAAAGCAAAAACAAAAAATCCGAATTGGTCATCGTTTAGAAATTCTGATTTTTGACGAACTCCGATTGACTCGAAATCTGGTAAGTTCATCGAAAACGACCCACTGAGCAATACTCACAGCTATGCTGTGACGGAGGGGCTTTTTTGGCCATTTGGGGGCGTTTAGATGGGTTTTTGGGTGTTTTTTTTGTTTTCTGGAAAAATTTTGTTAACTAATTTTTTTTTATTTTAACAAATAATGGTGTTAGGGTTCATTCTCTATGGTCTCCATCATATATAGCAGTGATATAATGAGTTTATGTATTGACATAGGTCTTCCTCCCCATCAGATAGATTCATTATGGTTGATTATCGTGTTCTAGTCCCTAGTTAATTGATAACTTGTCTTGACTCTCCAACCGAGTTACACGTTGGTTCAATGGAACTAGGGATAATTAAATGGGATATTTACCTAATATAAATTAGCGCTTACTCTCCATCCGAGTTGGTTCTCGTTTCTTTATAAGGTGATATATCCGGCATGACTCATATATTTTGCATGAATTGTTAAGTTTCCCTATCGAATCTAACCGTTCAAGTAAGCATGGTTATATGTGTGATGTGTGGTTTGAATTTTATTATTCATTCAAAGATAACTAATGATCTATTTAATGATTGTATCTCAAATTCTCAATAGATTTTATCTAGTCCACTTACTACTAGTCAGGAATTTCTTCAGATAGAAATAAGACATTAATTTAAAGGATGCATTATATGTAACTTCTGTTAGAAAGAATTTATTTTCAGTTTCTAACCAAACAAGAGATGGATAGTTAGTTTATTTTTCTTGTAACTCTTGTGTTATTGAGTTTGATAAACACTTTATCTCGTGTGGTACATTGATGCTTGACCCTTTAAATTAATAACTCTTCTGAACTGAATAATGTTAACTTGCCTCCTCGCAGAATAATTTTTTTTTTTTCGTGAATTGAATGAACTTATCTGTGACGCTTGTGTCTAGGTCATTTAATCTGAATAGAATTTCGAAGTTGGTCAAATGATGAACTTTTGATGTTCATTGAAAGTAGAGGCACTACCAACTTGTGAGGCCTATTTAGAAGGAAAAATGACTAAGAGACCTTTTCTTTTAAAAGGAAATAAAGTTAATGATAAGTTAAGCCAATTCATTCTAATTTGTGTGGTATAATGAACTTCAAGGTAAGAGGTGATTTTGAGTATTCTGTGACATTCAAAGAAGATTACTCATGATATGAATATATCTATTTGATGCTCTATAGGTCCGAATGCTTTGAAATTTTCAAGGTATTTAAGGCGAAAATGAAAAGCGTCAGGGAAAATATATTAAGTCACTGTGATTTGATCGTACTGGCGAGTACCTCTTTGTAGAGTTCAGTAGTTACTTATTAGATAAAGGGATTGAATTTTCAATTGTCTACATCAAGTATTTTACAATAGATTGGTGTGGAAGAGAAAAGAAATATGAATCTTTTGAAGGTGGTAAGATTAATGATTGACTTATTTATATTTTTCTTTTTCGTTTTGGGATATGTCTTAGAAACTCGCTAGTTACATTCTTAATTTAATTCCCTCTAAGTTAGTACCTTTGATACCCATAGAACAGTTGAAATGGATGTAAGCGAAATCGCAACATGTTCGATATGAGGTTGTCTAGCACATGTGTTCAAAGGGAAAACGGATAAGTGGGAAATCAAGAACGGATGTATGCATGTTTATTAGATATCCAAAGGGAACGAAAGGAGGTTTATTTATTGTCCTAAAAGAAAATAAGGTAATTGTTAATACAAATGCCAGATTTTTAGAAAAAGACTTTTTAATAAACCAAGTTCCTAGAAGTAAACTAGTTTTATAGGAACTGAGCAAAGAAATAGCAAATGAGTCATCTAAAATATTCAAAAGTTCAAGAACATCTAACCGACATGTCAGGGTTGACGTTCCATTGCATTTAAGTAGTGGGAGTAACGTTAATAGGCGTAAGGAAATTCACTACCTCGTAAGTAGTGGGAGTGATGTTGAGCAAATAACACTATATGAAGTCGTTAATATTTCAATACCGAAAGGCAATGAAGATAATATTAAGACTCAAGAATATGTTAGTATGACTATAATAGTAGTAGTACTTAGTCGTAGTGAGAGAATAATAACCAAGATCGGTTCGGTGTATACTCTTGGGAGAATTGCATGATAGGATTCCTGAAAAGAAATACATTTTTTTTTGGAGAGTTTCATGATAGGATCCCTGAAGATCGTAGTACAGAACCGGTCAGTTACGACGAAGCACTACTAGACGAAGTTGCATTAGAAAACAACTTGGTAAGTTAATTTTTGCAAAGAACTTAGTCTCTAAGACTTTTGGTAGTCGTGCAAAAGGAATACATGGAAAGTTGTAAATACATGGTTAAAAGTCTAAGTGGGAGATTGTTGGGGTATATACCATTAACCATGTGTTTAGACATGGTATATTCTAACAACATTATGATCTTTCACTGAAGGGTGTTCAACTTAATTATCACCCTTCGGTCTTGATGTTCGGCCAAAATGCAAATATTACCTATTGTTGCCTCACATTCTAGTAATTTTAATTGTTTTTTAAGTATTAACTATGGTGAATTGTGCTTAATATTATATTTTTAATTTGTGGGGAAGATAAATGAAACTTGGACGAAAAAATGTGAAATTGAGAAAAGGAAAAAAGGTCATTGTTGAAGCATAAAGGAGACATCAGGTTATTATTTAATGATTGGCTGGAGCAAACTTTGCAAAAGCTAAAAAGGAAAAGAGTAAGAATTGAAGCAGCCAACAACGTGTGAGGATTGAAAAATTAGAAGAGCAACATTGAGGCTAGCTCTGCATACGACGCGATCCCTTTGTGGGTTGGACAAGTTTTTTCTATTTGAGTTGGGATTGGATTAAAATACTTCCTATATCTATAAATACATCATAAACCTTATTTTTGCTAAGGGGTTCCCAACTTTTGAACTAGAGAGAGCTTGCAGCCGTCGTGGAGATCGTAGTTACAGGGTTTTACCTTCTCTTCTTTGTAATACTCGTTTTTACATTTTTATTCGGATGGTTTGTTGTTTTTCCTCCATGTCAACGTGGAGCTAAACTCTTTAGTTTAGGGTTTTGACTCAAACATCAAAGTTGATATTTGATTATCGTTTTATCTATTGGTTTTCCACCTTTGGGTTATTTATTTATTCTTGGTCTTAATTGTTTGATTATTTGACGAAATAATTGAACACTACTGTGGTGTGTAAATTGAATTAGGAATATGGAATTTGCATGCGTAATAAGAATAAATAGAGCTTGTTCCAATAACGTTTCGCTAATGAGGATAGAAATATACCCTTTAGCCTTGCTTAGTTGAATACCGAGCTATAAATGCGTTCTTGTTATTTTCTGATGACCATAGGAATATAGGCATTAGAGTAATATCTACAGGCTTATGAGCAACTCGGAAGATACTTATAAAACAATAATTAACCCGTCAGCTAGTAACTTAGATGTACGATTAGAAGAGTCAATTGGATTGTTAGTGGTCATAGCCCTAGATTTATCTCTTCTCCGATAAAAATCTGTCCTTTATTGGTTGAAGTCCATTAGTTGCTTTCTTTTATTTTTAGTTAGTTTGCAAATATAACTTAGGATTTTATTTCAAGTTTAGATTATTAGCGCTAGCTTAATTTAGTAAATAGTTAATCATAAGTCCCTGTGGGTACGATATCTGGACTTTAATCCTATGTTACATGTACGACCGCGTATACTTGCGTGTGCGTTTAGGAGCAACAAGTTTTGTTTGGCCAAAAATGCATATTTAGCCATTTTTGCCTCACAATCTAGTACTTTTAATCGTCTTTTGAGTATTAATTATAATGTGTTCACTTAATATTGTATTCTATTTTGTAGGAATAAAGCGGTGTAAAAATGAAGAGTGTTTGGGAGTAACAAGTTTTTGGCGTCGTTGCCGGGGACTTAGAAATAAACTGTTTTTCTAGATTAGACTTTTACTTTTATCATTACAAGTTTTTTTGTAAATATTTTTATTTTTGTCATTATTTGATTTTTTCTCTTAGTGTGTTTCTAGTTCTCTCAAAGATGACAACTTGGGATGAAATATGGAGGTAAGGTCATTGATGAAGACGCTTAGTTGGCGGAAGACTCTTGTGGCCCATATTTTTGGTCTTGTCGTGACTTGGCATCTTGGGAGTGTGAAAATGAACATGGGAGTAAGGTTTGGTATTGCGACGAATATTATCGATTAAGAAAATATGCCGAACGACGTTGTTTTCTAACAAAGTTTGAGAATGATTGGTCTAAAGAGAGAGTTGATCTTGCAAAAGAAATTGACAGGTTTGGCCTGGCTGTGCACAACTTGGATGCATATTTGAGTGCAAAGGTTGATGCGTGTAACACCCAATAATTTAGTGATGAGTTATGTAAAGCTGAAAAAGATCTTCTAGGCAAATTGAGGAGCTAAAACGAGAATACCAATCATTAGACCATATTTTTCTTGATGGTGCCACTGTTGAGAAGAGTGCTCTAGAGTTATGTGAGGGAGTAGATAACATTACTTTTGGAGACTTAAGTGTGTTTATATATGGGGATGTAAATAATAGTACAATTCATGAGTTAGGCCAAATTAGACCTCATTCCAATCATTTTTCCACATTGTGTTTAGATAGTAAGATGGTAATCGAGCCATCTGAGCCTATGGGGGAGTCAGAGGGTGAGATGAGAGTGCCTATATTCTTGAATTTGTTGTGCCAAAAAACAAAATTACGTTCCTCATCTAAAGGCCGAGAAGTGCAGAGTGAAAAATTTGTTACTTGGCCTAGTTATCTTTGTACCCCCATCAAAGGAGCATAGCCGCGTATACGCCTGCCAGGGTACAATTCATAAGTTCATGGTGGAGGGAAAAGTTGGTTCAGGTTGTACCGCGACGTTAAATCAAGCACTTGTTGGGAGGCAACCCAACTTGTATTTTATTTTTATTTTATTTTTGTAATGTCACGTTTGTTTTGTTTTTATTTTGCAGATTAGGGAAAGTCTGAGTACCCGAAATTGAAAGCTGAGGAGCATGTTTGGGCTTAAGTGGGGGATTGCGCTGACCCTTAATGTTGAGGATTATGCTGCTAGCTAGGCCCTAAAGGATCTCAGGGAGTATTTCTCACCCTTGTTTTAATTTTTCTCTGCTATACATGCACTGAGGACAACACATATTCTTAAGTGTGGGGTGGGTTACTTCCGATACTTTTAGGTCAAGGATGATTATGCCATAGGATTATTATTTTTTAAAAAAATTTCTTAGCCTTATATATTAAAAAAAAATCATGGAAAATTTAAAAAAGATTTTATTTTGTTCTTTCTTTTATTTTTCATTTATTGCTTTTTTCTCATTAGCGGCATAAATCATCCACCCCCTGGGTGTCACGACCTATTTTCACTAAGTCGTGCGGGCACCTACCTTTCCCACCTCGGTAGGCGAACCCTTATTCCAACAATCAAAAATATATAAATAAAGCGGAAGAAGATAAAATAACGTAAGTCTCACGATAATAATATAAAGAAATATAGAAATAATGAGAATCCAACCCCAAAGATTCGGTCAAGTCATACAAGAGCATCTAACTAAATACTATAAGTCCGAATCATAATAATACATAGTAGCCTAAAAGATCATGTCCCGTAATGAAACAAGACATAAGGATAAAAAGAGTCATCGCATCGATCGTCCTCATGCTCATCCTCAAGGACTCGAATCGAAATCCTCGAATATTAGCCACGAAGAATAGAAATCGATCTGTTGTACTCCGCATTCATAAAAGAATGCAAAGAAGTGTAGGTCAAGACAATCAACGGTACCGGTAGGTATCATAGGCCGACTAAGACTAGATAACGTATATAAAGAGAACAAGCAAGAAAAACATATAAATCAACAAGTACAAGTCAATATGAATCCATATCCACGAACAAGTCATCTTTTATGTTATAGCATCTAAACCCAATTGTACAAGTCTTAGTATAATCAATCCGAATCAAGCACATCACAAGAGTATCACAACAATCAA
>NC_081352.1:8074193-8168149 GCF_029784015.1 Lycium ferocissimum
GCCAAATCTCATTATCCTTCCTTTCTCCGATGATAAATGACATAACGAGAGAAAAATGAGTGCAACACGTATCCCAACACAGCAAATTAAGTAATAAGCCTAATCACAATAATAGGGCAGCAAGCCACAATCAACAACACGAGTATATATTAACTCCTTCCTCCTCATATCACAACAAATACACCTCCTATTCAATACATAAAGTAATAGGGACAAGCCCACATAATCAGAAATCACACTAACCTAGGTAATATCCAGCCAAACATCTTGTCCAAAGACCTATTCATGCTTTCCCCCATCAATCCTACACAATATATACGTTTCACTAATCAAAGTCTAACTAAAGTAAGCCGTAACATACCTCGAATGCAGAACAAGAGCCACGAACTACTCCACACGAGCCTTCTGTTTTTGAAATGCCCCAGAACGATGGTAGTCTAGTAAATAACAACAGACCATAATGCTAAGTAAGTGACAGACCATCTAGTCAAACAAAAATTCACATTTAGGACAATAGTGCCCGAAATACCCCTAACCATATGAATGGACGAAACCAGAATTTAAGGGTGAATTTATCCTACCCTCATTCCCAACAATCATAATCCTCCAATTTATAGGTTTCTAATTGTTATAGCCCGTACTTTGTACGTTCGAATATTTCGAGATAGTCGAGGAATGTCGAGGGCAAGACCGTTTCCAAAAATTATATTAATGAGCAAGTTGGTTATGAATATTATTTATGAATATTATTAATGTGGAAATATCGAGAAAGGTCGAGGTAAAAAGGAAGTTCGCAAAAAGGTCTCAGTAATAATGTAAAAGCCAAGGCAAAATGGTAATTTCACAAAGCCTTCAAGAAGTTTCATGAAAAGAGGCAAGTTGGCAAAAAAAAAAAAAAGGAAAGAAAAGAAAATCAAGAAAAGGAGGGAAAATTCTAGAAAAGAGGAAGAAAGGGATACGAGGCCATACTTGAGGGACTAAGATGCAAATATGGAAAGATGACTAGTTCATCATTTTAATACAAGGGTGAAGAGAAAGAAAGAAAGAGAGAAAGAAAAAAAAAAGAGAAAGGAGAAGGGCAAGGCTTCGGCCAAGCCAAGAAAGAAAAGAAAAAATAAATAAATTCCAAGCCTCCAATTCTTGATCCAAAATTTCATTCTTCTAGTATTTATACTAATTCAAGGGTTCTCTCCAACATAACATAATTGTTAGAACAAGAAAAACAACAATTCTCGTAAGGAGCAACTTGGGTGGGGGAAGAAGATAAGTAGAAAAAGGTAAGAATTAACCTCCTTTCCTAGATACGGATGCCAGAACGAGGTAGTGTGGAGAAATAAATGAAAAATCATGAAAATAAATTGTGTCATGTACGTGGCCGTGAGGTTGGCATGGTATGGTAATGGTGAACCAAGTATTTTATTTGGTATTTTGATTATTGTTGTTGTGAATTCTATGTTCGACAATGAAAGTTTGATGATTTTGGTCAAGTTGTGAATGTTGACATGGGCCATATGTGTGGTATTGTGTTGTGTAGAAAAGAATGAATTAATTATATGTAAAATGTTGGTTGTTGTTGTAATGTCAAGAAATGGGTGCGGTTCATGAAAATATGTAGAAAGTGTTGTGGCCGAATGGTATAGGATTTGGTAAATTGTGGCAAATTGATTTTATTGGACATTCTAGTTGTTGTTGTTATGGATTATGTGATATAGAATGAAGGTTGTTGATGAAGTTAACGTATATGAATGATAATGAAATGTATGGTTGTTGGTGAAATTGAAGGTTTCGGATAAGGTAGTATGTCGATTGAGTTGTTGGAACATTATGCGAATTGAATTGAATAGAATAGAATAGAATAGAATAGAATAAAATTGAATATTGAAGTGTTGCTAGAATAATTGCTAGTATTGTTGTTGGTTTGGCCGGGTTGAATTCCCGGATTATTGTTGATTAAAATTTGCCGAGTTAGATTCTCGGGGATGGTATATTCTGAGAGGAGATCTTTAAATTTCACAGGATATAAATGAATTTGTTTGAAGGATTGAGATAAGTATATGGTGATGAGTCTAATGATTATGTCAACTCTCTTGAATGTAGACTAACAAGTTTGGATGGATAAGCGTAGCTAGTAAGGCGCGGCACAGGTATGCTAAGGCTCGTCCTTTTTCCTTCTATGGCATGAATCATACGTTGCGATTTTATAAATGTTCCCATAACGTCCTTATTTTCAAAAGTTAGAAGTTATGATTCCAAAGCATGATTTTCCTTCCTAAAAGTTTATGAATGTTTTCCAAAATATCCATTTTTCTCCAAAATCTAAGTTTTACGATTCTTGAAAGCTTTTATGATCAAAACAACGACTATGATTTTATGATCACAATGATGATGCTAGATATGAGAAAATGACTAGGACGAATATGTCAAGGATATGTTCTTACCATGAATACGACGATATGAAATGTTAAGCTAATTTTTGGATAATGACTATTTTAGAGGTTTCAAAGTATATGAAATGATATGTCATGACCATCGTTTTATGTTTTCCGTGATGTTATCCTTGATTGACGAGCCTCGCCTTATAATTGTTCCTTGATGCGAGGCGGGCGATCCCGATTATCTATAATGTGATCGGAGGTTACCGACCTTACGTCACTCGATAGAGTGTAGTTTTCACTTGGGCTCTCATGCATGCTTTATTTTTACATATGATTTATTTTATGACCGTCGCGTCCGACGGGCGGCGGCATACAACCACCGCGGTGGGCGGATTATACCCGGACGCGCGGGAGGCACGGGCGCGCGGCTTATACACCATTCCTATACGGACGGGCGATTATACACCGATCCTACGTGGTCGGGCAGTTTACTTACGGATATTTACGTGTTTTTTTTTAAAAATCTAGCATGCATGGCATTCGCCCCAAGGGGCACTCAGATGATAGATTACTCCTTTATTCCATGGTCTCGCTCGTAAGCGTTACACCGTACCTATATGGTCGGGCGTAGTCCACCGCACCTATATGGTCGGGCGATTATACACCGCACCTACACGGTCGGGCGTTTTACTTGCGTATCTATATAGTACTCCAAAAGGTAAAGCTAACTTGCATAATATACGTATGGCGAGACAAACAGAGATACGGTGTTATATCACTCTCCTATGTCGTGTTTATGTTCTCTATTATGATTTCGTGATATTATTCATGCCTTACATACTCGTACATTACTCGTACCGACGCCCCTTTTGTGCGGCGCTGCGTTTCATGCGCGCGGTACACTCGGACAAGTAAGAGCTATGGCGGGGAGACGTTCGGCGGAGTTGGTAGACTCCGTTTGTACACAGGTCGCCGAGTCGATTATATGTCTTGTGCTTTTGTTCGAAATTAGAGACTTTGCAGACAGAGTCGTGGGTTTAGTGTGTCAGTTTTGAAAATGGTTCCACGAGCCGATGTGTTTTTATTATACAGTCAGTTTTGAAAATGGTTCCACGAGCCGATGTGTTTTTATTATACATTATGTTACAGAGCCCTTATGTTTACAGATTGTGTTTAACTGGAAACGACAAAAGATTTTGAAAGTTTTACTATGTATCTTATTTTTGTTTAATCTAAGAATCCAAAAAAAGTATGTATGTAATAAGAGTCAGCGGGTTCGCCCGGCTCCGAATATGGGGTCGGGTGCCCATCACACCCTAGTAGGATTGAGGTGTGACACTAATCACTTTAGGCCTTTCAAATAAGAATTTAGGGAAAACCCCCAATTTGGGTGAAACCCTGAGTCTCAATATATAATTTTCACAATGATTACAAAATTCAGATCCTAGAAGGTGATAACCTACACTTCTAGATGATATAAATAGTAATATAAATCATATTCCATAATTTCCAATAAGGGGTTCATGAATTTAGGGTTCTAGAGCTTTCACCCACCATTAATGGACCTTAAAATTAACCATGGAAACTTAAGGAAGGTAAAGGAACAAGTAATGGTTAAGACTTACCCTCAAGGAGAATCCACCAAAGCTATAGAGTATTCGCCTCTTTCTTTTTTGGAAACTATTTTTTTTTGAGTTATGGGACTAATGACTCGAAATTGGCAATATAAAAGTGGGTTTTTGCCTCTGGTCGACCGCTGCAGCAGTCACTGTGTTCACTGCAGTGGTTTTGCTGTAGCAGTCTGACCCACCGCTACGACGGACTTCATTAACTCCCAATCTCCGCTGCGGCGACTGGCGCCCCGCTGTGGCGGACTAGCGGACCTTGTCCGCTGTAGCGATCACATCAGAACTAGAAACTCTAGTTTTTTCACCAAGTTTCCACCCAAAATATCGACATCAATCTGAGGCCCTACACACACAAATCGTACATGCACACATAAGTAAAAATCCGCTACGGACTCACCCGTGGCCTCGAAATCCCTACGGAGGTCTAATACACTAAGTCAACCCCCAACGGAATAAACAAGTTTTCAAACAAGTGCACAAAATACTATTGCAAGACTTTGCTTTGAAATTCTAAATCTTTAAGTTCTCACCAGACTCGCTTCTAGTCTCAGAAATGAACTGCCAGGGATAAAATGGTCAAAACGCTCCTAAGGACCTAGCGGGTCGTTACATTTAAATTTTAGGATTTCAGGAGTAGTAAAGAGGGAGAAGAAAGACCTGTTGAAGTTTGATACTAACATATTTAGGTCTGTGCTTAAGTAGTACTTCCCTGTGAGTACTTGAGTAATGAAAAAGATAGCAGACTTTCTGACACCTACACTCATGGTTGTGACTCTGTATATAACTTATTATTATTTTGTAGTTCTCTATGATCCTGTATGTCCTATAGTATAATTGATCCATCATGATTGAAACTTGTGCCATGTGTGGTAATGATGAGAGGCTTTCTTTGATATGTCTGATAAATATTTAGCCTTTTCAGAAATTGTACCATTAGACAGCCCTTTGAGCCTGTAGCCTTTCCTTTGTTAGCCATATTTTTGCTTTGATCTTTTTATTGAATCCCTAGTTTTTGCACCCTCCTTCCTTGAGCACTATAGCTTAGACTGTGTTATAATTGACATATTTGAAGAAAGGTATGGTCAAGTAAAAAAAAAAAAAAGGGTAACCAATGATAGCTGCAAAGTGATTAAAAGGCCCTCTTAAAAATAATGTGACATAAATGGAAAAAAGGGAAAAAAAAATGCTTGAAAAAAAATGATTGAAACGTTCTTGATACGAGGGAAATGCTTGTGAAATAATTGATGAAGAGAGGGTTGATAAATAAAGTGAAGAGATGAAAATAATGGGTGATAAAGTATAAAAGTGAAAAGTACTTAGGGAAGTGTAAGTCACTATTATATAGTTTTCCTACCCATCCCCTAGCCAACATTACAACCCGTTAAAGTCTTATTTGATTCTATTCGAGCACACTTAATTAGTGGAGATGTACATAATGGGAAAGCCTATGGTTCTTTGTGCATACATGTGAATTCGTTTGTGAGTGCGAGAGTTGTTCTTTGATGCTAAGTCCTTAAATTATATTCATTCTTTGATTTGAGTGTATGGACTATTTCTTCTTGTGAGAAAACTTGTTCCATGATAGATAGGTGATGTTATTTGATTTCTTTGACAGAGTAGGTGAGCGAGCTTAAGTTTGATGAGTTAGAGTCCGTCTATGAGGTTCTAAGGTTAGAAGTTTGTTGTTTGTTTGTTGACTTGTATATCTTGCATGATCATCAAGAAGTGTATATTTGATGTTATGAGTTGCTATAGGGCCTAATTGTTGGTATCAACCAAAGTGGTGGTGTTCCTAAGCTTGAGTTATTGAGAGTGGTTTTAATGCTTACCTGAGCACGAGCAAGAGTTGAAGTGTGGGGTGGTGATGTTCGGTCAAAAATGCATATATTTACTCATTGTTGCCTCACATTCTAATACTTTTAATTGTATTTTAAGTATTAACTATGATGAATTGTGCTTAATATTATATTTTTAATTTATAGGAAAGATAAATGAAACTTGGACGAAAAATGTGAAGTTGAGAAAAGGAAAAAAGCTCACTGTTGAAGCATAAAGGAGACATCAGGTTATTATTTAATGATTGGCTGGAGAAAACCTTGCAAAAGCTAAAAAGGAAAAGAGTAAGAATTGAAGCAGCCAACAACGTGAGAGGATTGAAAAATTAGAAGAGCAACATTGAGGCTAGCTCTGCATGCGACGCGATCCCTTTGTGGGTTGGACAAGTTTTTTCTATTTGAGTTGGGATTGGATTAAAATAGTTCCTACATCTATAAATACATCCTAAACCTTATTTTTTTAGGGGGTTTCCAATTTTTGACCTAGAGAAAGCTTGGAGCCGCCGTGGAGGCCGTAGTTACAGAGTTTTACCTTCTTTTCTCTGCAATACTCGTTTTATATTTTTATTCGGATGATTTGTTATTTTTCCTCCATATCTATGTGGAGCTAAACTCTTTAGTTCTAGGGTTTTGACTTAAACATGAAAGTTGATGTTTGACTATCATTTTATCTATTGGTTTTCTATCTTTGGGTTATTTATTTATTTTTTGGTCTTAATTGTTTGATTATTTGACGAAATAGTTGAACACTATCTGTGGCGTGTAATTGAATTAGGAATAGGGAATTGCATGCATAATAAGAATAAATAGAGCTTCTTCGAATAATCGTTTCGCTAATGAGGATAGGAATATATCCTTTAGCCTTACTTAGTTGACTACGGAGCTATAAATGCGTTCTTGTTATTTTCTGATGACCATAGGAATATAGGCGTTAGAGTAACATCTACAGGTTTGTGAGCAACTCGAAAGATACTCATAAAGCAATAATTAATCCGTCAACTAGTAACTCAGGAAATAAAATAGATGTATGATTAGAAGACTCAACTGGATTGTTAGTGGTCATAGCTCTAGATTTATCTCTTCTCCGATAAAAGTCTTCCATTTCTTGGTTGAAGTTCATTATTTGCTTTCTTTTATTTTTAGTTAGTTTACAAATATTACTTTGGATTTTATTTCTTGTTTAGATTATTAGCATTAGTTTAATTTAGTAAATAGTTAATCATAAGCCCCTGTGGGTACGATATCTGGACTTTAATCCTATATTACTTGTACGACCGCGTATACTTGCGTGTGCGTTTGGGAACAACAGGTCTATGTAGCTCTGCCACTTTTTAATTTTTTTTAATTTTTTTTTATCTCAAAGTATCTATATATTGAGGTGTTCCAAGTTTTTCCATTGCAATTGAACACACCGAGCCACAATTTAAATCAGTGAGTAACCATTGACAACTAATGCCCAGTTGAGCCTTCTCTATTCACATGTTAATTATGTGACCAAATTTAGAAAGAAAAAAACAAGTTCCACAATTGGGGCTTTCATTTTTTCTCTTCTGAATTTCGCCCTAGTAAATACAGGCATATCACCAGCACATAGATTTCTTTTTTTTAACTTCAGTTTTTTCAAGTTTTAGCAATGAACTGGTCAAATCCACTGGTGGATAGTTCAACGTGTAATTGTAATCGGTAAATACTTACGGTGTTTACACCAAACTAATTCAAGTTATCATAGTTAAATGGTTTAATGATATTAATTTTATCATGGTTAATTGATAATTGTGTATTCATAATTAATTTGATGTAAACATTCGATACGGATAAATTTTTATAGCTGCTATGATAAAAGAAAAAAAAAAAAAGAACTAGTGGTAGCGTGTTCACTTTTACTAGCCTTTCCATGCGTTCAAAAGGGGCCTTGATGGGTACGTAGAAGCGCAAAATCATTAATACTGAAACTGTTTTTATCATCAAATTATTTAACTCTGCACCAATATTTCTCATGATAGCTAAGCCAATAATGTAGCAGAAACCATCAGTGTTATATCTAGGTAGAGAGTCCATATATACAAGATAAACAAACAAAATATGCTCCTCTCTTGAATATTTATATCTATACCATTTATGCAGATAATGGAGAATATTACATGGCATATATGGAAATAAAGTAAAAGAAACGTGATTGAAAATAAATATTTTACTACTGAACTTATATGCAGTCAGATAACGGTATTCTGGTCATTTTCCTATTTTTAAACAAGTCAAACTAATAATCTGGTCTTCCCCTTGTGCAGTAAAGATAAAACTGAACACTGATGGTAAGACTCAATTTGTAAATGCTGTTTTTTGAGGAATCTTTAGAGATGATCAGGGAAAGTGGTTGTTGGGTACTCAGGTAAGTTGAATCCTACTTCAAGCCTTACTACAAAATTATGGAGCATCAAGCAAGGATTAAATGTCACAAACCAATTACTGGATTATGAAGCAGTAGAAGTGGAAACAAATTGCTCAATTGGTGTCAAGCTTATCAATGAAGAGACATACAACATCATCCGTTCACATCTATTATTGAAGATTCTCGATATTTGCTGACGGCCCAACAAGGCCACAATTCGACATGTAGGGAGGGAAGCAAATCAGAGTGCCGATTCTCTAACATATGAAAGACACAAACATGAAGTACCTTTGATACTCTAGAGTAATGCACTTAAAGACATAAAATTTCTTCTCCCAGCAGACTTAAACGGTATTGCTTATATAAAATGTTAGGATTTTTATTTAGCTTGTTCCTTTTTTTTTCCAGTACAACAACAAAAAAAAAGATAATGGAGAACATGGGTTGGGTTTTTAATAGTAACCACAAAGTGGTTTGAGGCTTTGGAAGATTCTGCCAATTGTGTACAGAAAGAAAGTGCTCATGAAATCCAAAAACATGCACCTGCGAGGTTGTGTCATATATAGATTTGACACATACCTGATTGGAATTAACAGTTACCTAATGCTTTGCTCCCCTCCCTTAATACCTAACATTCAGAGAACGCACCTTTGTGCTTATCCAGCTCACATGTCCTTTTTCTTTTTCTTTAGCCGTCCCGTCTCTGGAATACATTGATCCGATTAATTCGAATTCACAACATTTAGACTCAATAAGGGCGGTAAAATGCTTACTACCAAGAGATTTTTCACTTTTTATTTTTGAATGCGAGATCTCTGATTAAAGTTAGAGTTATTTTAATCCTTCCACTATACCCTTGGCGGTCGCAGCTAATATACTGGACATTGCACTGAGCTTTTATCAGCCACATCTTCTGTTGATGATGAAATTTTACCAGGAATTTTATTTTCCATCTTCATTATTCCCTTTAATTAGTTGTTACCTTTTATTTTATAAACATTTTATAGGGATCACTTAGTGCCATTACCCATGAAACAGCACGATAGTTATAAGTATTAAAGGGATGATAAAAAGGTTAATAAATTTTCCCTATGGAAGGATACCTTACGGCAATAAGGATAGAAATCTAAAAGCCTAAAGTAACAACATTTTTCCTAATATATTCCATACATAGTACTTTAGTTAGAAATCCATCTACATCTATTGACCAAAATAACTGAACGACACGACAGAACAGCACCACACCATCATCTTCTTAGTCACATATCAATTAAAGTCTCATAACCTTGACATATATGTACTGAATTAATGAGATGAAAAGTAGAAGCACAAACATCAATTATGGTTAATTATACCCTAATGGTACCATAGTTATCTTGAACTTAAGGATGATGATTTCTTTTAAATTTAGAATAATACGGCAGGCAATAAAGTACATCATTTCTCTGTAGCACAAACTTTTATCAGCCCTCATGCCTATCACAAAAATATTCTTTTTATTGGGGCGATACCTTCTCAGCAACATCGTTTCTCTGATTTCTTTCTTTTGCCACTGGTTTAGAACATGTTTCCTTTGGCCGCGAACAAGAGAACGAACTCCTTTGGTATATATAATACATGAGGTTTTCACTAATATTAGGTAGTAAATATATATTTGAAAATGCAAAAGCAAGCAACAAAGATAAGCCTAAAAATATTCTTACGGACGGAAAAATAAATGAAAAATAAGACCATAATGTCTTGTCAGAGAGCACCACATATATGTAATTCTCATACATAATATGGTTCACTCTTGACACTAATCAACCATGCAAATCATTACAAACATTCTCACCTTCACTTATATAAACACCCCAAAAAATGGAACATCAAAGGAAAGAAATATACCTTCCCTTTGCTTCCCAGTAAACAACCTTCACTCTTACACGCACAACCCTAAAGGCAATAATACACATCCCAAATATATATAATTACACTGTCATTATATAAAACTTACTTTTACGAAGGGAAAGAACAGTCTGAGGCAACTTCAGTCTCCACTTCCCTTCGATGAAAATTACGGTGGCAGCCACAGGCTGCACATGTAAGGGCGCCGGGAGTTCCTTCCTCGCCAGATGACATGAACTCCCGACAACCATCAACCGCGTATCCACCAACACTTGCAGCATGATTCTTCTGACACTCTCTGTACCTTACTGTCCTAATAGTAAGAGATGAATTCGTCGAGTCGTCGTAGTAGAAGTCATCCTTCTTCAGAATCACGTGACATTTTGTCATCTCTCTTCTTTAGTTGGAAAAAGAAAATTCTCGGCTAATAGAGAGAACAGAAAATTCTCAGCTAGCTACAGTCATAATCCCTCCATTTACAAACCCTAACCCTAGAAGGCATATTTATAAAGCAAGCTTGGTAGTAGTACAATCATCTTTTTTTTTTTTTTTTTTGGGGGTCGTGGTATACTGTACCAAGTAAAAGTTGACGCATTCATTACACATTTCTTTTGTCTCTTCAAGGCCATTATTAGTTTATATTTATTCGTGTCAGTTGGGGTCTCTCACTAAGTAAATTCTTGAATGATCGTTGTGATTTGATTGCTCAACTTCCAATTACGTATCAAATTTGCTTTGCTTAAAAAGGATTTACCGCTCCATTATATTTGAAAAAATCTAACTTAATACAAATCATTATTACAGTCGTGTTGCTATAATTAGGCCTGTAATAGTGACTGGTTCTTATAGAGCGACATGATAAGCTTGATTTTATTTAGACTAAATGAATTTGGCCCTTAAAAGTCATAGGAAAAGTCCGTGGGGCATTATTTATGGAGTAATTTATAATCCAGCAGTGGCAAGAAATTTCTACACCCTGATCGAAAATGTAAATTTGGTAACAATACCTAATAAAAGTAGTTAAGCTTTGATCAAAAGCGAATTCAATATTTGAAGTTTATGGGTTTCTATGGCAATCTCAAGTTCATATATAATATCTAATTCGGTCCATAGTGAAATTTTTATACATATTTAGTGGATTTTTTAATACAAATACAGAATTTGAGCAAAAGTTATTGGCTTCGCATGAACCCGCATGTTTAAGGCTAGATCCGCCCTTGGCTTCCATACACCAATAACTTAGAAGAATTGTTATTATATCAGATAATCTAAAAGATAGGAGTAACTACTCAATGTAAAAATATACTTATAACGTAAAAATTCGAAAACTACAAGTGTATGGATCCGTACAACAATTGTGTTGAAAATTTATTCCCAGTCTAGTCTACTTGCACGCTGGTTAAGTGTTGTCATGATGAAGGCGACGACATTTTTCTCCTCTTTCTCATGAGACATTTGACCTGCAGTTTATAATAGTCATTCCATCACCACAATCTATCATTGGGTGCAATTCAGATTCGAAATAAGAAGTGAACATTGTAGTATTCATTAGTTTTGGGAACTAACTTTCTTCTTTTATTGTTATATATTTTCCACTAGCTTATGGACTTTGGGTAATGGCAGTCAAAGTTAGTGTATATATAGAAGCCTAAACTGTTGCTTTACAAGCAAGATATTTGATCTATACTAAATCCTGTAACAATTCAGTCTGGTTTACAATCGAAGTGCTCACAATGGTTTACATTAAGCAGATTACTTCAAGTTGAGAAGCTAGAAGAAGTTCTTTTTTCTTTCCCCATCTTTTGCATTGGAGATTCTGTCTGCAAACTTGGACATATAGAAAATTAGGCCTCACATGTAATCTTTTTCTCTCTTTCGATTCGACGAGACAATATGTTTGGTAATGGTGGAGAACTAACTAAATGGACCTAAATGTTTTTCACCTACTTCTTCTACATATAGTTTGGTCGACACTCCTCTTTCCTATACTTTTCTTAATTGAATTTGGCTTTGGAAGAGCTCCTATTGTCCACAAATTTGGAAAGTGGAAACCTTGATATGAACTTTTTAAAACTTTAGGCACTAGTTTGAAAATCCTTTTTCTTTTATAAATAAAGAAAATCCTCTTAGGTCATTTTGTTGGGTGAGCGAGCAATGTTCCAAACTGAAAGTTGATAAAGAAAAAAAAAAGCTACAAATATATGAGGCGTAGGAATTAATACACTTAACAGGGTTGCATCTTGGGGAAAACCGTATAAATTTGGGTCAAAGTGAATATTATAACATTATATTAGTAGTGTCTATGGGTCATTTAGCCAAATAATATGGTATTAGGATTGAACGAGTACAGAGATGACAGAGAATAGTTCTCTGATGGACATAAATTATTTATGTAATTTCCGTATAATATTTTAAAATAAAAATATGAATAATTTATATCATAGTCTCGCACTTTTCTAACAAATCTTGCAGGAAAAAGAATACATAGAAAAAGAGAAGAAGCAAGAAATAAAGTCCAGGAAGGAAGATGTATCCATGACAACTTCACCAAAGACTACACAAAGTCAAGAGATACAAAGTTATTGCAAATTGTCACCAAGATTTCATGACAAATTATCATGTCAATTTCTCCCCAAGATTGCATGACAAATTGCCATGTCAAATTCTCATCAAGGATATAATATTATAGTGATATTCTCTTGCAATTTCTCACCAAAGCTTTGTAGGAATTCTCCTATAAATAGGCACATGTTTGTAGAAGAAAGAGAACCCATCTTTCATCCTATTTGCATCCAATAGTGAAGAGGACACAAGAACTAGTCTTTATGTCTCTCTTGGCTCTTTCTTATAATAAAAAATATTCTCTTAGTCTTTACTTCTATTTAGTTTTCTACTCCATAATGGAGTAAGTTTCCTTGGTTGGGATACTAGATGAAGCTTGATGAAGCTATTATAATTAACATCTTTATTTTATTATCTTCTTATGTTGGGAGTTTCTCTTTATCATCTTTATACAGCAAAGTATTTGATATTAATTATATCTATTATTGGATATAATTATATCTCTTTACAAAAATCTTTATCTTGTTATTTTATTTCTTATTCGGGAGAAGAGAACTATTTAAACAGGTTTATTGATTTAAATGATCTTTATCTTATTTCTTTTAGTCCTAATTCTCGCGGAGGGATTAACTCAAATAAGTTTATTGATTTAAATGATCTTTATCTTATTTCTTTCAGTGCTAATTCTTACGAAGGGATTGACTCAAATAAGTTTATTGATTTAAGGGATCTTTGTCTTATTTCTTTCAGTCCTAATTCTCATGGAGGGATTGACTCAAATAAGCTTATTGATTTAGCAAAAGCTAATCAAAAGAGGCTTTTGTTCACCTAGTGCACTCAACTAAGATAATTCTTGTTTGAAGCCATTACTTTAATTAGTTAACTACACTAATCGAAAGAGGTGTTATTAATTAATTATTGTTTAATGTCCCTAATTACTTATCAATAAATTAATAGTATAAGCGAGAGTGGTGCTATTAACATATTGTCGTTATGTGGAGTGATTGTATTAGAAATAAGCAATCATTCTTTAAACAGAGAAATAACTAATAAATTTTTTATTTTATTATAATAATTTTATCAAGCCGATTCAAAATATCCCAACCTCTATCTTTTATTAGAAAAATCCAAAAATATTTCTTATTTTATTATTATAATTTTCAAGACGTTTGAACAACTCTCTTTTCATCAATTTGATCCTCTCAAATAGTAACAAAAATAATACAAATCTGTAGCCTAGGTGGTTCCAATCTCTGTGGGACGATATCTTAAACTTTACTATAATTTGACAGAGTACGAGCAGAAAATACCTATGCACATTGGTCTCGTCATTCTCATGTTGCGGCCCATGCATGAGAAATGTGGCACAATTTCCTTTTTAGTCTGTCCCAAAAAGATTTTCATCATACTATATTTAGAAACAATTTAACTTTATGAGATGATTTACAACACAAATATCTAAGGTTTCTTTTGGATCACAAATTTCAAAATTCTTCCTTTCTCTCTTAAACTCCATGTCAAGTCAAATTAGTGTCACATAAATTGGGACGGAGGGAGTATATGATTAACAAGAAGTCCTTAGCAGGTTTCTTGGAGGAATTGGTTATGTTGACAACTGGGCTGCAGAAGTATTGCACATACATAGGAAGAACTTGCAGGTCCTTAGCATACCATTGATCAGAAGTTGTGGAGCAAATTCCAAGTGCAACAAGGATTCCTTGAGGAATTGGATTTATGGGCTAAGCGGATGCATCAAGGAATTTTTGTTAAACATCAAAATATTGTTGCACTTGCATAAAACAAAAGGCTTTGGCCTTAGGAGAAAACATGTGGAGGTGAAACAAAAAAAAAAATCAAGTCCAAGTAGGATTGGATTCCTTAACCAAAATCCATTGGGTTTTGGAGACTAAAGTGTAAGATTTGAGAATTCGGCCATCAACACTCCTATGTAAAGCACCACATTGATGCTATTGAGGCTCACACTATTCAGACATATATAGAGTGATTTACTTTATTTCATTTCACCCGATTTTTATTGAAGATTGAGTGAATAAAATTAAAATAAACCGACGGAACTAGTCGGTTTATCTAATTATTATTAATATATTTTAGTCTTAGGAAATATTTTAAATCGATTAATTATTAAATAAACCGACCTTGTCCGTTGTTTTATAGGTTTCTACATTTTTTTTTGGCAGAAAACCGAGGGACTAACCGACATCGTCCGTCGAATTTTTGCAGAATATCGATTGACTAACCGACATAGTCCATCGGTTATCTACAAAAATAAACAAATGCAGGTCGTTGCAATTTCTGCAGGCCACCTGCTAAAACAAATGCAATTCAATATCCAACTACAAACCAAAAATAAATGTTGCCAAATCAATTACAAAAGTGCTGCAACATAAAAAACATACTAAATACCAATTACAAACAACAAATTCAACACTAAAGATCCATCAAAAATATCTAAAGAGTCAACCAAAGGTCAAATATATATTAAAATTCAATTCAAAGTAGCAATTAGATTTAAAAAGTATCAACATTTCCATATATGAAATTCTAACTGAGCTAACTCATTATTCAGTGTCTCGGCAACATATTCATTATATCCTGTTACACCTCGAATATTTTCGCGTCGTTTGCGCTGTGAGTAAACTAACGGAGAGATCATGGAACCCTTACAAGGTTAAGGAGTACTCTTAACAAGTGCTAAGCAAGTGTCTAAAGGTTCTGGGATCAAGCGAAGTGAAGGAATTAAGTTTGTTGAAATTTTGGGAAAACTTGGCAAAATTCCGGATAGAATTTTTGGGTCAACTTGAGAGAGGTATGTCTCCTAGAATACGAGGAGTTATGGAATGCATAACCTATCTAAATTGAAGTTCAGAGATTCTTCTTTCCAATACAACTAACAGATCACAAATCCGAGACGTACAGTGGAAGAAACAGCCCGTACAAAATTGTACGATTTCTCTTGTAATTCGATGGTTGCACATTGACGAACCGTCGACATGTTGATGGTCCGTCGATGTTGCCGTCGAATTGAGGCGGTGGAGACTTATTTCTTGATTATAAATAAGAGGGGCACGACCTTTGGTTCATTTTATCACCAAAATCAGACCTTCTAGACCCTTCCCACTCTCTCTCAACCATCCTAAACCCTCCATAAACATCCTAAGTTATTTTAAGAGAAGATCAAACTTCAAATCCACAACTAGTTTATAAAAGGTGGTTGTTCTTGCTTATACTTGGAGTTGTGATGACCTTTGTCTTGAAAAAAGTTGTGTGAGTTGAAGTTCTTCAAGTATAAGGTATGTTCTTCATCTTGTCTCTTCTGTTGAGTTGATTTGAAGGTTTAGCAAGTCTTAAAATTGAAAATAGTTATGGAGAAAAGGTCATAAAGGGTTGTGTTGTAGTTGTTGAGTTCATGGACTGTTTTGAGCATGTTGTGGCTGTGTTGTTGAGCCAATTTCCATGTATATGGATAATATCTAATGTTTTTGATGTTGATGAGATTATGCTCCTTAATTTGGAAGAAAGGAAGTGTATATTGTTATTGTATATTGGTATACTTTGGGTTGTTTGGTGTATATTCTTTGTATGGGCAGTGAAAGGAGTATTTAAGGATTTTTGTAAGCTTGTTATTGTTATTGTGGGATTGTTGTATATGTTGGGGTGATTGGAGAGTAAGGGGAAATGCTGCCCAATTTACTTAAGAATCAAGCTATCGTTGATATACGTGATATACTAGCGCCATCTTAGCTTGTATATGTGTTCCTTGTTATAGGATTGATGTACTAGTTGTAATTAGCTTGATTGTTGGATTGCTTGGACTACTTGAGGTATGTTAAGGCCGTCCCTTTCTTTCTTAAGGCATGATTCCTTTGTTGTGAACCTACACACGATATCCATAATATTCTTATTCCTAAAAATGCTAGAAACTCATGATTCTCCAGGTTCTTATGATATTATTGATAAGTGTTCTCCATAATGATGATGATTCCATTTCTAGAGATGCCAAAACTTATAGTTTTTGATGTCATTATGATATTATTGAGCTTGTTTCATGATTATTGATTTTATTCATTATTGTTGATCTCACCTTATGGTAATTGTTCTTTCAAGGTGAGATATAGCAATGATGATGATTCCATAATGATAATTGGAGGTTACTGTCACGACCCGACTAGGGCCATGACGGGTACCTGGGGCTGACCGCCGAGCACCACTCATGCTATTACTCATCCTGCGATCATTCATATTTCTTATGCTCATAATCATAGAAACCCTTTTCCATTTGAAACATATTTACTTTTATATACATAAGCCCTTCGGTTATCAAAATAATATATATACATATATATACAATGAGAAACTGTGAGACCATACTACCTACACATACGTATCTACGAGCCTCTACTAGAGTACTAGACATATGGATGGGACAGGACCCTGTCATGCACAACATATATATATATATATATATATATATATATACACACACACACACACAAAAGAATAATCAATGGAACCTCCGGAACAATGGAGTGCTCTCGATCGCCTAATAGCTCCTATAAGTCCGGATCACCTCCTGTCTTCACCATGGGCATGAACACAGCGTCTAAAGAAAACGGACGTCAGTACGAACATTGTACTGAGTATGTAAGACATGAATGAAATGAACATAATAGTGAAATCATAAGGCATATGATGAAGATATAACCTGCGTACTTTTAAGTGTGAATACATTTCATACATATATCATACATGAGCATATCATATGTATCACCATAGCGTATACATCATCATATTACATACACATCATCATCGTTAACCAGCGTCCGGGTAACCATCAAACGCCGCTCACTAGTGGTGTCATGCCCGGCCCTCTAGGCTTAGTGTAAACATAGCAGCCCGCCTTAGCGGTGACATGCCCGGCCATCTAGGCACGGTGTAATCGTATGCAGTCCGCCTTCGCGGTGACATGCTCGGCCATTTAGGCGTGGTGGAATCGCATCATCATACATTCATCATAAACTCAACATTATTATACATTTCATAGGCATGTCATAAGCTAGACATCATCATACATTTATCTTTAGAACATACATTAGAACTTGGAAACAACTATGGCTATGTCGGGGTGACATAAGGTCGTAGACCCCTGATTTGCATTATGGAGTGATCATAATCGTTATATCTCACCTTGGAGGGACTAACGTCTTAAGGTGAGTGCACATAAGGAAAACATCGATGGATCATAGTTGACATCATTAGCTTGGTAGAGGCATCATATTATCAACTCTAAAATCTTTAGACTTAAGCTTATCATCATCATTATCGTATTCGTAATGTATCTCTTATCTCATATGGCTATTCATGAACATAGACTCTTAGCTTTCCGGAATATAGAAGATTCATGGAGAAGGAGGAAAATCATGCCATAAGATTCATGCCTTAGAAAGAAAGGACTAGCCTCACATACCTTTGTCGTTTAACTATTCTAGCGCTTGATCGTTCTCCTTTAATGCTCACGTCTTTACCTTCAAGAGAGTTCATATTGACATTAGCTAAACAATTATAAGAACGTGCTTACTAAAGCTAGAGAAAATTGGGCAACATTTCCTTTGTTTATACAACTTCCTCCATATTCCATACCAACTCCCAACATTCATAACAACAATCACAATATCATAAACAACAATTACCATTCATTTACATTACCCACATTTCCCAATTTCACTTCAATTCCTCCATAATCATGATCATAGTTCACTATCACGTTCTCTTACTTATAATGCTCATATCATGTTCTAAATGTTATTCATAACATACTTACAATCATAACATTTCAATAATCATGACTCAATCCATGCTTTTACTCAACAATGACACTATTCATACATTCATGACCCATTTTCCTATTTCCTTCTACAATCCAAGTGTTTCAACTTTTCAATACCTTAAACATCATGAAAATACCATAAAACTTACCTTATATAGTGTATGAATGAGCCTTGAGTGGCAATACTCTTCTTGCACCAAAACCCTAGTTCACTTCTCTTGGAATTTCTTGGCTTGGATGAACTTTGATGTGTTTCATACACTTGGTTCACTTGAATTATTGATATTGATCATTGATTTCCTTTGTTTTCTTGTAGATGAAGTATGTGGAACCTTCTAGAGGTCTTGAGAGAGATGAAGAAGTGTGGGAAATGAAATTAGTGAAGTGGGAACATGTATTTATGTTTGCAACTTAATCAGTCCGTCGGGACTTCCACGGACACTTATACGGTCCGTGGAACATTGCACGGCCCGTATAAGTGGTCGTGGTTCACCACTAAGCAGTCATCATCTCTGTTGGGTGTTATATGGACTCTTATACGGGCCGTATAATGTTATACGGACCGTATAAGTTGGTCGTATAACCCCTTTTCCTCGAAATGCTCTCCGTTGTTCGTTTGATCTCCAATCTTTATGGAACCTTCTTGAAACTTGTTTAACACTTCATTAACAATCTAAGGGACGTTATGACTCTTCTCCAAAACATCATTAACTCATCATTAATTCGATACTCATAAATCTTGCCCGACACATAACATATACCTTACTTTCCTTAACAACTTTCTTCCCTTACCTTAAACGTCTTTGAAATCTCGATTAGGGTCATCAAATGCTATTTCTTACTTATCAAAATATCGTATACGTCGTACCCTTCATTTTCCTATTCACTGTACGTTAACCGAAATTTTTTCGAGGTGTAACATTCTTCCCCCACGGGGGATTCTATAAAAATTTCGCCAGAGTCTTCCCTGTAATATGACACTACCATCCTGTCGCAACAACCCATAATAATATTGCCTCACAGGGCCACAACACAATAGCAATATAAATTGGCCACACACGACCCATATGCATAAAAGAAAAACATACATACCTCATAATCTCGATGTCTCATCATGGATCTCTTCCGGGGACTGAAACAAGTGCGGGTATGTGGATTTCATCTTCTCTTCTGCCTCCCAAGTCATCTCTTCTCGGTTGTTATTTCGCCATAAGACCTTAACTGACGCCACTTCCTTATTTCGGAGTCTCCGTACTTGCATATCTAATATGGTAATGGGCACTTCTTCATAAGCTAGCTTTTCTGTCACTTGGATATCATCTATTGGAACAATATTCGTAGGATCTCCAACACACTTGCGGAGCATGGAGACATGGAAAACTGGATGGACTGTTTCAAGTTCTGGAGGCAAGTCTAATTCATAAGCTACTTGATCCACCTTGCGGATAATCTTATAGGGACCGACGTATCGAGGACTTAACTTTCCTTTCTTACCAAACCTCATTACACCTTTCATTGGCGACACCTTCAAAAATACCCAATCATCAACTTGAAATTCTAAGTCTCGCCAGCGGTTGTCCGCATAAGATTTTTGGCTACTTTGGGCTGTTAGCAATCGATCTCGGATCACCTTGACTTTTTCTACTGCTTGTTGAATCAACCCAGGGCCTATTAGTTGTACTTCTCCTATTTCAAACCATCCAATTGGAGACCTGCACTTTCTCCCATATAAAGCTTCTCACGGAGCCATTTGAATACTGGAATAGTAGCTATTATTATATGCAAGCTCAATAAGGGGTAAGTGGTCATCCCAACTACCACCGAAATCTAGAACGCATGCTCGTAGCATATCCTCCAAGGTCTGAATAGTACGTTCGGCTTGTCCATCAGTTTGCGGATGAAATGCCGTGCTGAGCTTTACTTGAGTACCTAGACCTTCTTGGAAGGATTTCTAGAACTTAGCTGTAAATTGTGCTCCTCTGTCTGTAATAATGGATATCGGAACACTATGAAGCCTCATAATCTCCTTGAGATACAACCTTGCATAATCTTCTGCTGAGTATTTGGTTCTGACGGGAAGAAAATGAGCTGCTTTCGTGAGTCTGTCCACGATCACCCATATGGAATCATACTTGCTTCGGGAACGGGGTAACCCCACAATAAAATCCATATTGATCACTTCCCATTTCCAAATAGGAATCTCCATTGCTTGCAATAATCCTCCTGGATTTTGATGTTCGATCTTTACTTGCTAGCAATTTGGACATTGAGCTACAAATTCTGCTATGTCTTTCTTCATGCCATCCCACCAATATATCAACTTGAGATCATGATACATCTTCGTTGCACCTGGGTGAATAGAATACCGAGAATAATGAGCTTCTTCTAGAATTCGACGACGCAATTCTGCAGCATTCGGAACACATATCCTGCCTCGGTATCTAAGAACTCCCTCTATAGAAGTTTCAAAAGGAGACTTTTCTTTTTCATAAAATGTGTCTCTATAATGGCTCAATTGAGGATCTTCATATTGCTGCTCTTTTACTTCCATGTTCAAGGATAAGCGCTGGGATTATTAACACTAACTCCTGCACCACCTGAATCAATCAGATGTACTTCAAGATTAGCTAGTTGGTGGAGCTCATGAATCAATTATTTCTTCTCAGGAGGAACTTCACATAAGCTACCCATTGATCGGCGGCTAAGCGCATCAGTAACTACATTTACCTTTCCGGGGTGGTATAAGATATTCACATTGTAATCTTTCAATAATTCTAACCACCGCCTTTGCCGCAGATTCAATTCCTTCTGTTTGAAAATATATTGGAGGCTCTTGTGATCTGTATAGATATCAACATGCACACCATACAAGTAATGTCTCCACATCTTTAATGCATGTATAACGGTATACCCACCCGAGATCATGAGTCGGGTAGTTCTTTTCATGTTTCCCGCATGCCCTCGAAGCATAAGCAATGACTTTACCATGCTACATTAACACGTATCCTAACCCAACACTAGAAGCATCACAGTACACAACATAACCATCCGGCCCTTCTGGGAGTGTCAAGACGGGAGCTGAGGTTAATCTGTCCTTCAACTCTTGGAAGCTACGCTCACAAGCATCATTCTACTGAAATTTAGCCCGACACGGGTTAGCTTTGTCAATGGGGCTGAAATAGATGAAAATCCCTCTACGAACCTTCTATAGTAACCTGCCAATCCCAGAAAACTACAAACTTCTGTAGGCGTCGTAGGCCTTGGCCAAGTCTTTGCAGCTTCAATTTTTTGAGTATTAACTCGAATGTCATCATCTGAAATAACATGACCCAGGACTGTCACAGAATTCAACCAAAACTCGCACTTTGAAAATTTTGCATACAATTCTCGAGTCCGAAGAATTCTAAGAACAATACGTAAATGGTCTGCATGTTCTGATTTTGTGCGAGAGTACACCAGAATATCATCAATGAATACTATTACGAATAGATCCAGGAGAGGCCTGGATACATTAATCATCAGATTCATGAACACGGCCGGAGCATTAGTTAACCCAAATGACATCACCCGAAATTCATAATGGCCATATCTCGTTTTGAAAGCTGTTTTGGGAATATCTTCTTCTCTAACTCTCACTTAATGATAACCCAACCTCAAGTCTATTTTGGAAAACCACTTGGCACCTCGTAATTGATCAAATAAATCATCAATCCTTGGAAGAGGATATTTGTTCTTTATCGTCACCTTATTCAACTGCCTATAATTGATGCACATTCGTAGGGAGCCATCTTTCTTTCTTACAAATAGGACAGGTGCTCCCAAGAGTGATGAACTGGGTCTAATAAACCCCTTCTCAAGCAAATCTTTCAATTGTGCCTTTAGCTCCTTCAATTCTGCCGGAGCCATTCGGTAAGGAGGAATAGAAATAGGCTTGGTATCTGGCAACACATCAATAGCGAAATCAATTTCTCTTTCCGGAGGAAGGCCTGGAAGTTCATCTGGAAATACGTCCAGAAATTCATTCACTAATGGAACGGATTGGAAAGTTGGCGACTTTTCTTCGGTGTCCTGAACTCAGACTAAGTGATAAATATAGCCCTTAGCTATCATCTTTCTTGCCTTAAGGTAGGAAATAAACCTACCTCTTGGAGATCTTGTATTACCCTTCCATTCAAGCACGGGCTCTCTCGAAAATTGAAATTGAACTACTTTCATTCGGCAATCAACATTAGCATAACATGAGGCCAACCAATCCATACCCATAATCACATCGAAATCTAACATTTCCAGCTCAACTAAATCAGCTTTAGTCTGGCGGTCGCATATCACAATCACACAATCTTTGTACACTTGTCTAGTTATCACGGGATCACTAACCGGAGTAGATACCTCAAAAGGTTTAATTGGCTCGGGTTTCACCCCAATACGATCAGCAACATTTGGAGTAATATAAGATAGTGTGGAACCCAGATCTATCAATGCATACACATCATGGGAAAATACAGATAATGCACCTGTAACCACATCGGGGAGGACTCAAGATCCTGTCGTCCAGCTAAAGCATACATGCGGGGCTGAATAGCACCTGAAGTAGATGCTCCTCCTCGGCCTCTACCTCGGCACTGGCCGGGAATTGGGAGTACGCACTACCGGGCGCGCCGAAGAAGAACCGGTGCTCGATCTATGGGTCGAATCCCCCACCTCTACCATACCTCGAGGGACAATCACGCATCATGTGTCCCAGCCCGTCCATAAATATAGCAAGCATCCGTGCCACTGGCGACATGGCCCCGAGTGTAATTTTCACACCGAGCGCATCGGGGGAACCGGTGGTCTCTCTACGACTATAGTCACCCCCAATCTTCGGGAACCGGGGCTCGCGAACTCGACCTGTCACGAAGTAATGGAGCGATCAAATCTCCTACCCGTAAATCATGGAAGTGCACTAGTCACCGGCGGCACAGTGTCTAGATATGGCCCGCCAGTCCTCTCTCTATAATCACTACCTACCCCATAGATCGGCCCTCTTGTTTTGCCTCTATCCATATCACGATCACCCCTTTGTGGATGTTGTTGTCCTTTTAAATTACGGGCATGAGCTTGAATGCGGGGAAATATCCATCCCGTCGGCAACGAAGCGTCAAACAATCCTTAAACAAATGTGGCCCTAAGCCACTCACAAATCTATGCACCCGATCTCCCATGTCGGCCACCATAGTCGGAGCATACCTAGCCAAAGAATTAAATTGAAGGCTATACTCCCGATCACTCATATTTTCTTGCTTTAGATTTAAGAACCTATCCGCTCTAGCTCGTCGGACCTCGAGTGGCAAATAGTGGCGGATGAAAGCATCTACGAATTTTTGCCAAACGGGAGGAGGCGCATTCTCTTTTCTTGATGCTATCCAATTATTATACCATAGGACCGCCACGTCCGGAGTCTATACGATGCCAACTCCACGATTCGGTCTCGGAGGCATGAATAATCTTTAATGTCCTCGATATTTCGCCAATAAAGCCTTGTGGATCTTCGTCGGCTTTGACCCGAAGAACTCCGGAGGATTCAAACTCATAAAATCACGGGCTCGGGTACTAGCCGACCGATCACTTGAGCCCGCGTTCTACGGCTGCACAGGCGGCAACTAGCGTCGATAAGGTGAATAGCTTCGGTCACTTATTGACCCGAAGTAGCCGGTGGAGGGACAGGAGGCATAGGAGTGGAGCTGAAGCCCCTTCTTGTTCTCATAATAGGCGGGGTGGAAGAGCATTAGATGGAGCCTCATTATGTGATTCACCCTCCTCTACATTCATTGGCGGCTCTTTTTCTACCCGCCTTCTTATAGTAGTCTTGCCCTTTTGGGCGGCTGTAGCTTTTCCCTTTGGCGGCATTTTTGAAATCATAGCACACTATTAGGAAGGAGAAAATCTTATAACACAGCTCTATCGCACGATCTCTTAAGATGAAAGATGGTCATTTTTTTCCTAAATGCCCTGTAACCTCCTGTTTATTGGCATGACGCGCAACACACCATAAATAAGACTCTACTAGACACGGCTCGTAGACACTTCCTAGGACTGAACCACTCTGATATCATGTTTGTCACGACCCGACTAGGGCCATAACGGGTACCCGGGGCTGACCGTCGAGCACCACTCATGCTATTACTCATCCTGCGGTCATTCATATTTCTTATGCTCATAATCATAGAAACCCATTTCCATTTGAAACATATTTACTTTTATATACATAAGCCCTTTGGCTATTAAAATAATATATCTACATATATATATATACTGACGTGAGACCATACTACCCACACATACGTATCTACGAGCCTCTACTAGAGTACTAGACATATGGACGGGACAGGACCCCGTCATGCCCAAAATATATATACATACACAAAAGAATAATCAATGGCATCTCCGCAACAATGGAGTGCTCTCAGTCAGCTAATAGCTCCTATAAGTCTGGATCACCTCCCTGTCTACCTGTGGGCATGAACACAGCATCCAAAGAAAACGGACGTCAGTACAAACATTGTACTGAGTATGTAAGGCATGAATGAAATGAACATAATAGTGAAATCATAAGGCATGGGATTAAGATATACCCTGCGTACTTTTAAGTGTGAATACATTTCGTACATATATCATTTATGAGCATATCATATGTATCACCATAGCGTATACATCATCATATTACATACACATCATCATCGTTAACTCGTATCCCGGTAACCATCAAACTCCGCCCACTAGTGGTGTCATGCCCGACCCTCTAGGCTCGGTGTAACATAGCAGCTCGCCTTAGCGGTGACATGCCCGGCCATCTAGGCATGGTGTAATTGTATGCAGCCCGCCTTCGCGGTGACATGCCCGGCCATTTAGGCGCGGTGGAATCGCATCGTCATACACTCATCATAAACTCAACATTATTATACATTTTATAGGCATGTCATATGCTAGACATTATCATACATTTATCTTTAGAACATACATTAGAACGTGGAAACAACTATGCTATGTCGGGGTGACATAAGGTCGTAGACCCTCGATTTGCATTATGGAGTGATCATAATCGTTATATCTCACCTTGGAGGGACTAACGTCTTAAGGTGAGTGCACATAAGGAAAATATCGATGGATCATAGTTGACATCATTAGCTTGGTAGAGGCATCATATTATGAACTCCAAAATCTTTAGACTTAAGCTTATCATCATCATTATCGTATTCGTAATGTATCTCTTATCTCATATGGCTATTCATGAACATAGACTCTTAGCTTTCCGGAATATAGAATATTCATGGAGGAGGAAAATCGTGCCATAAGATTCATGCCTTAGAAAGAAAGGACTAGCCTCACATACCTTTGTCGTTTAACTATTCTAGCGCTTGATCATTCTCCTTTAATGCTCACGTCTTTACCTTCAAGAGAGTTCGTATTGACATTAGCTAACCAATTATAAGAACGTGCTTACTAAAGCTAGAGAAAATTAGGCAGCATTTCCTTTATTTATAAAACTTCCTCCATATTCCATACGAACTCCCAACATTCATAACAACAATCACAATATCATAAACAACAATTACTATTTATTTACATTACCCACATTTCACAATTTCACTTCAATTCCTCCATAATCATGATCATAGTTCACTATCACGTTCTCTTACTTATAATGCTCATCTCATGTTCTAAATGTCATTCATAACATATTTACAATCACAACATTTCAATAGTCATGACTCAATCCAAGCTTTTACTCAACAATACACTATTCATACATTCATGACCCATTTCCTATTTCCTTCTACAATCCAAGTGTTTTAACTTTTCAATACCTCAAACATCATGAAAATACCATAAAAATTACCTTAGATAGTGTAGGAATGAGCCTTGAGTGGCAATACTCTTCTTGCACCAAAACCCTAGTTCACTTCTCTTGGAATTTCTTAGGTTGGATGCACTTTGATGTGTTTCATACACTTGGTTCACTTGAATTTTTGATTTTGATCTTTGATTTCCTTTGTTTTCTTGTAGATGAAGTATGTGGAACCTTCTAGAGGTCTTGAGAGAGATGACGAAGTGTGGGAAATGAAATTAGTGAAATGGGAACATGTATTTATGTTTGCAACTTAATCAGTCCGTCGGGACTTCCACGGACACTTATACGGTCCGTGGAACATTGCACGGCCCGTATAAGTGGTCTTGGTTCACCACTAAGCAGTCATCATCTCTGCTGGGTATTATACGGATCCTTATACGGGCCGTATAATGTTATACAGACCGTATAAGTTGGTCGTATAACCCCTTTTCCCCGAAATGCTCTCCGTCGTTCGTTTGATTTCCAATCCTTATGGAACCTTCTTGACACTTGTTTAACTCTTCATTAACAATCTAAGGGACGTTATGACTCTTCTCCAAAACATCATTAGCTCATCATTAATTCGATACTTATTAATCTTGCCCGACACATAACATATACCTTAATTTCCTTAACATCTTTCTTCCCTTACCTTAAATGTCTTTGAAATATCGATTAGGGTCATCAAATGCTATTTCTTACTTACCAAAACATCGTATACATCGTACTCTTCGTTGGCCTATTCACTGTACGTTAACGGGAATTTTTTTGAGGTGTAACAGTTACCGACCTTACGTCACTCCGATAGACTTATAGATTTTATTGGGCTCTCATGCATGCTTTATATATATGTATGTATTTTCTCACACAACGCCGTGCTATATTCGGCCGTGCAGGCACGTAGATGTGCATATCACTGCAGTGAGCAGGTTATAATGATACCCCGGACGCAGGATGCCCCGGAAGCGGGATGATATGATATATGGATTGGGCTGCACGTTCCGCAGCACTAACACTTATATTATATATGTATGAATTTTTTTTTTTTAAAAGCTAAGCATTCATGACATCCGCCTTAAGAGGCATTCAGAGGTACAGGTTGAACTTTCTTATCTTATGTTATCCTTATATTTTCATTATGTTGTTATTCGTGCCTTACATACTCAGTATATTATTCATACTGATGTCCTTTTGTTTGGGGACGCTGCGTTCATGCCCGCAGGTAGACAGGGAGACGGTTCAGACTCATAAGCTACCTTCTCAGCGGATGCACTGAGGTACTCCACTTGTTCCGGAGTTGCAGTCCAGTTGGTATGATCCTTTTGTATACAGATTGGTACGATGGGGTCCTGTCCCATCCTTATTATGCTATGCACTCCTGTAGAGGTTTGTAGACAGATATGCACAGTTAGATGTCCTATGGTCATTTCGATTTATATCTCTATCGTATCATTACTAAGGATAGCCTTGCCGGCATATGTACTTGGGATTAGCTTCATGACGTGTGTATATAATCTTTCCCATACAGCTATGATATTTATGAGTTAGCATGATGGCCCACTCAGGTATGGATATGTAACGACCCGTTTAGTCGTTACTATGAATTTTGAAGAAAGACCCCAACTCTCATTCCTTAATAATGTCTTCATCTAGTTTATTCTGGAAATCGCTAATTCAATCGAAATCATTGTGCGCATCGCGTGAAGGATGGAGGTGTGGGCCATCTGGCCTAGCTGAGCTGCCATAGCGGCAGCATGGGCGCTACAGCGTCGAGTCACCGCTATAGCGGTAAGAGCATATGGCCAATGAGCCACTACAGCGGCCACACAGCCGCCCTAGTGGCACCGCTAAAGCGGCGAACTGACCGCTGGGGCGGTCTCGTACAGTGAAATCCTTATTTAAGGCCTCATTTCGGGAATTGGTCCCATTTTTCTTCCAACCGTAAATTCTAGCCGCCGAGTCGGTGGGAAAGCCTAAAAATCAGGATTGTTGGTCTTGATAATCCTTCTAACCTCTTCAAATTCTTCTTCCACCTAGTAAATTACTAAAAGTCTTCACCTAAAGAATTATCTAAGGAGTATAACAAATATCTAGAGTTGGAGAAAGGATGGGTTAGCAATGTTTTCACTTCCCTTAAGCAATCTTCCATGATTCTTCATCTAAATAAGTTAATAACCTAGATCCCCCTACCTTCCTTTCTCTTAAAAATGAGTTCTTCCATGGATCTTGGAAATGAGTCTTTCTCAAAATAAGCTATAAATTGGTAAATCACCTAGTTTTGTTGTAGATGGAATCTAGAAGTGGGTTAAGATCCCAAAACCTTCCTTTTAAACCCGAAGTCCTTTACGAGGGTTATAAATGGTATTTCTAGTTCTTGGGCCTCACGGTTGTCTCCAAGCTATTTTGTGCGGATTCGGTGTGATGGTCGATTGAAAGAATCCATGCATGTTCGTGGCACCCGCTAGGCCATGAGGTAGGTTATGGCTTCCCTGTCGGTATACTCCGGTTAGTTTCCTATATTCGTTTATTAGAAGGAACGGAGAATGCATGTGTAGGAATTGGAGATTTGGGATGGAATCCTAGAATGGTATTGATGTGTGATTTGCATGTTCGGGCTTGTGACCTGTAGATTCTTTAGGATGTATGATGTGGTTTTCTTGAATATCGGTGGACTTTATGTGACTCGGGAGTAGCGGGTGATACTTATTTATGTGTCTCACGATGAGAATTCCCGTAATATGTGATTATTTGTGTTATGCCATTAATAGTAAGTCTAGTTGATAAATGGAAGGATAAAATGCACCAACGATTGTGACTGAGTTCTAGATTGAGTTGTGACGAATGATTATGAGTGTAGGGTGAGATTACTTATTCTAAGCTAATAGGCTGATTTAGGAAAGTGGTAATAATGTATATGGATTTGATTAACCTGTTGTGTGTCGGGACTAGCCACCCCATTGTGTTGTGATCTGATTGTTCTATTGTGCTGGCTTAATGCCATGAGTTGCTGATAGATAATGGGTTCTGTTTTATCATCTTGACTACGATATTATAGGCGTACCCACTGCTGGTACTTGTGATTCGGTTATACCGTTGGCATACCCACTGTTGGTATTTGTGATTCGTATATATTGTTGGTACTTGTGATATTGAGCATGATTATTGATGTTGATTCATGCATTGCACGCACTCTCATTTTCATGACAAACTGTTGAGATACTAATGATATTTGATGAAACACTTGATGAGCTGGGCTCGATTTTACTTGAGAGACGTAAGATGGCCGATGTTCGATGTTAGTTCCGGAATCGTTGATTGAGTGAGTGCATGGACTCCGCGGGTCCCCTAGAGTGGTGCCGGTGAGAACCCCCCGTGGGCAAAGATCCGAGGTCCCGTCTGTCTGTTGAGCAAAGATCCGGGACGGGTGGTACTTAGACTTCGCGAGTCACACTGAAAGGTGTTACTGAGATGTCGATATTTCCGTCCGGAGCACATGTGTACACAACATATGCATGGCATTGCATTCATACATCATTGCATTGAACTTTACTCGTGTCTTTAATTGAGATGATTTGGTGTTTTACATGTGATGTTTCTTTCGGATTGGACATATGGAGACTTGGTACAATTGGGTTTAGATGCTCTACTTAGGCAATGACGGGTACTTGGATCTAGATTTATTGTTTGAACTGGTTGAAGTATCCCATAGACCGTCCGTAAGATTAGTTACATGTTTGGGTTCTATGTGAGGTAGGATAACAAATGTGTTAATGATGAGTTGACTCCTAGACTAAAATCAACGATATAATGTTAAATGAATTGCGAGATTGTTGTGAAATTGACTGGTGATTATTAGAGTGAAGTTGACGATTAAAGAGTATTGATGTTATAATGTGTGGTAGATAGACGTAAGACTTGATTGGGTTATCATTATGTTTCTCTGTGAATTATGTTACTGATTTGTGTTTCTAACCATTGTCGGCCTATGATACTTACTCAGTACGCGTGGATTGTACTGATATTGCACTTGCTACACCTTTTTTGGGGTGTAGATTGTTTTAGGTGGTTAATTGTGACATGAGTGAAAATGCGCGGTGCCTATCTGGAAGGCCTCGTCCCACTTCATTCCGGGATGGAGGTTGAGTCTTAGAATGTAGTAGTAATATGGAATCATTAGTCCCCCTTGTACTAGTCTAGATCGGGTTATGGGAAATTGGTTCGAGTCTGTAATCATTTAGTTGTTGTAATCATATAAATACTTGAGTTATTAATATAATATGATGTTCCGCCGTTGTTCCTAAATATCTATTGGTTAAAATGATTGTCCTTGTCTAATTGATGTGTTTTTCGATAAAGGGTTCGCCTACCAAGGCGAAAAAGGTAAGTGCCCGTGCGGTCCTAAATATTGTCGTGACAGGATATAAGATGTATGTACATGTTGTGGTGCTAGGTAGGTTAGCTCCGGATGCCCGTTATGGCCCTCCGATTGGGTCAGACAGAAGTGGTATCAGAGCAGTTTTGTCTTAGGATTGTCTACGAGTTGTGTCCAGTAGAGTCTTGTTTATGGCTGTGAAGCGCGCCACACTTATAAACAGGAGGCTGCAGGGCTTTTAGGATGGTTATCTTCTTTGTATTCTATATCGTGCCACCGAGCTGAGTCATAGGGTGTAAATCTTCAACCCCAAATTCTGTTATTTTACAGTTTGACGACCACTTCTTCAGAAAGGATTACGGGCTATTCGAGGATTGTAATGATGACAGGGATAGGATTAAGTTACTCTTTATAGGAGGACCCAAGTGAGGATGTACCCTCTACTGAGACGGACCCATCTGAGATTATATCTTCTATCGAAATAGACCCCTCGGAGATTCAGGATGAATCAGCGCTGTAGGTACCATCGGCTTTGATAAGAGCAGAGGAACCAAGAAAAGCTCCGATGTTGCCAGTTTCACCCTTGACCATAGTTGGACAAGGAAGGGAAAGGCCAATGCTGGGAGTTGAACCTCAAGCTTTAGATTATGGTAGACCAGCAGAGAGTGTAGGACCTTCTGAGAAACTGAGGAGTTTGCAGCCTGAGGACCCTAGTAACCAAGACTTGATGACATCTTCAGAGCAAGGTTCAAATGAAGGTGGTGGTTAGACCCGACAGGTTAGTATAGTTGGTACAATTGTAAAAGTTTCAGGTGGCGGAGAACATCCGATAGAGAGGCAGCAAGAAGAAGAATTTCCCAGCCTATATTAGAGCGATTCGTGCTAGATCAGCGTTCTAGAGTAGGGCTATGGGAAGTCCCACATCCGTCGGAGTTTCAGGACCAGAGCAGCTAATGATGGAAGGTATATTTGTTGCTTTGATAATGTGTTAAAATTAAGCAAATATGATTTTGATATGTTTTATGTTATGTAACAACGGTAAGTCATAATGCCTCATATGATTATATTAGGAAAGGGAAGATGAGTAATATTAAAAAGGAACCTAGAGTGGAATTTGTGGTTAGACAATGAGTTAAAGTTGTGAGTATGTTAATGGAATGGTGGAAAAAGATATGTTGTGGTAATAAGGCAATGGTATAGTAAGGCAGGAAAGGTATGTGTAGGGAAACATAGTTCGATAAAGAGATTATGTTTACAGAATTACTAATAATGGGTGTCAACAGGAATCCGTAAGATATGAATTTCTTGCAAGTAAGGGGACATAGTACAGTATGAGGGGATGAGTGATGACGCCAGGTATAACTAGTGTTGTATTAATGTTTATACGCTCTTGAGGGCGGTATCGATATATATTATATACAATTTTGTTAAGATAACTTTTGAAGTGTTACTGGTGGGACTTAAAGAAAAAGAAGAGTTGAGAGGATTTTCAGCCAGACGATAGTAAAAGGTTGTGTTATATTTTGAGTGGCCAGTAACCTTTATTAATGAGACATCGATATGATTAGATAGCAGCTGTAACTGTCCCTCGAGGTAAGACGTGAAAAGGATACGTATGTGTTTAAAAATGACCCTTGAGTATAAATATGCCAATGATTTATGAGTAGAAAGGGGGTAAAATAGGAATTATGGAAACGAAAAAGAGTAACAGTTATAACGATGATGATGCTTAAATGTCTAAACGGGATCGGATACGGAGTGCAGATTCGAGTTTAACATCATTTTGAGGGGTTGTATGTGAGACCTACGGAGGTGTTTTAGAGTTATGTATGTTGTTACATATGTTGGGGAAAAGAGTATAAGAGATGGAAATTAAACGAATCGAATCGAATTGAGTTTGAGGGCTGTGCAACTCGACGAGTAAAAGGACGAACTGTCGAATAGAATGACGGCCCATCGAATCACCATCGTCGAGCCACCTTAGCCTCTGAATTAGGCTGCATAACGACGGTGCAACAGAACGAACTGTCGAATGAATCGTCGAAGTGAGGCAGTGCAACTTATGTCGTTATATAATTTTGATCCATGGATTATTTTCATTCATTTCTCACACCATCTAGAACTCGAAATTTCTCTCCAAAAGTTTTATCATCATAGGATTATTGAGTTAGTAGTACAAGGCTGAATGGCTAGTGAAGGAAGTGAGTGATGTTTTGAAAGGATTATTTATGTAAGGGGCATTGAAAGAGTTTGAAGTAGCAAATTGGTATAAGATACGCCCTTCATTAATGCGATGAACGTCTAGTCTAAAAGAGATCTACCTAAAGAATGAGTGTTTATGTAGCGAGAGAAAGGAGAAGTAGTAATAATCAGGGTAGATTCTTGGAAATGGAATACTATACTAGATACCATTGCAGTAATGAAATGGGGAAGCGAGTAATAGAAGAAAGGTTAATTTCAGGAAGGACGGTAAGAAGAATTATGAAGACCTCTTTAATAAAAGATTAGGCCATTTAAGGCCAGTATGTCTATGAGGATATGTGACCCTTTACAGTTTATGCGATTGACCAGATAGACTCGGATGACGAATAGTTACAGCTAAGATTAGTCGCGGAAATTACTGGAAGTAAGTACTTGCAAGAAAAAGGAGAGCTAAATGGGATGTCAAATATAGAGTAATGGGTTAACTCCTTAAGGGGGGAAGATGAGACGACAATTATTGGATCAGAAGTAGGCTATGTTAAAAGATGGAAAGATGATAATAAAGGAATTAGAAACGACCTCAAAGGGATATTAGACTAGCGGGCCGATAATATATAAGGACGATTTGATGATAAACATAACCAGTCAGTGATATGTATGACTGAATAAAGATTGGAAGATAGTACTCCAAGGAAGGAATTACTCAGAATTTCAAGATAAGAGTGTAATAGGAAGTTCAGTAATGAAGAAGAAGAGAAGGATTGGGTATGATGGTACTCGAAGTAGAGAATGGACTAAGATAAAAAGTTAAGCGAAATAGCCACCGGAACTAGTTGTGAGGATACGAAGTTCCAGCATCACAGAACGGTTAGGAAAACATTGTGTGGAAGCCTTAAAGGCAAAAATATTCGAGCCAGAATCTAGTAACATCTTGTCGATGGAAGGATACGGAGGTATCAAATGAGGAGGACTAAAATGAAAAAGAACTATTCGGAGGAACGCGATTATTTAATGGTAACAGCCTACGATGAAAAAGAACAAATGTGTATGATGATGATATGAGAATTCTAGGCATAGAATATTCAGGAAATAAGAGAATTAAAGTCGTGTTGTAAGTAAATGGAATGAGATGGACCTAAAAGAGGAACTATAGCCTAGTGGCAGTAGTGAAAAAGATAACGAGGAGTAAAGTTAGTGTAAGACAGCTTCATTGCATTACAATAAATAAGGATGGATCTAACACTGAAATGGATATGCCTATTCTGGAAGATAGCAAAAAGGTATAGAATCATTTACTACAGAGATGATATAAGTATATGAGAGGCTTGCTAAGATTACTACAGAGCTTCAACTGGTGAAGTGTAGCGTAGCAAAGGATAGCAATAGCAAGATAGGGTATATGTTGGGAAACCTGAAGCAAAGATATAGTATCGTAGAAAAGGTATACCTCTAACATTAGTCTGACTGCTTGATTATTTACCGGAACAAGGCCCCCGACATACCTTAACTGCATAACTAACATGAAATAAATAAAGATAATACCCCGAATGAGATGGGGCTCACTAATATCTAATGCGAGAAAAGTCCTAACGAGCTGATCCGTCATCCTGTAAATTTGCATAGTGAAATTCAAGCCCCCAGTCAATAAAAGGGGACGTCAGTACACTTGAATTGCACTGGTATGTATAGTAACTGAATGAAATAAGCATGGCACATGAAATAACAAAACTGAAACTATAAGCTAAACATGAACATGAGTATATCTGACACGAATGTATATATAACATGAGTAAAACATTTTAAGTCTGTAAAGACATCCGTGGGAGAGCATTAACATAACCGACATGTAACCACCACGTGAGCACATGGCGTCTAATCTCTGTCCGACCAGCTAAGCCACCTTGTACCTTATCGGGGTACAAGACATGAACGAATGTGACATGAATGGATCCGATAAGTCGCAATGGATAAACATGAAGGAATCATCCTAACTGGGTGGAGCGATCCTTATCTACGCTGGCATACGTAGTTTCAGACTGTCTGAGCCTTCTCCATAATCTGTGCAACTCCCAAAACATGAACATGGATATAATTGGCTTAGTAGCCCATGAATTATGTAAACATGATTTGTTATTGTATTATAACATGAAGATAGATATATATTATAACTTGTATGAAAACATGGAAGCATGTAGAAGTTTATGAAAATAAACATAAAAGTTCATATCTTGCATTTAAGAACCCATGGAATGCAAAGTATGGGTTTTCATGGATTACAGACAAATTCTCAATAACCAAAATGGACTATTAAGAACACAATAACGAATTATTAATACAACATGGTATGTCATGGTAACGAATTATTAATACAACATGGTATGCCATGGTACATGTACTTAGGGTTATCATGAACATGGTTGGAACCCTAGTTTTAGTGGAATTTCGTATAATCATGGAAGAACGTGGCATGGGGAAGAACAATGATGTTCCCACACGTAGATTGAAACCCTACAAACCTATAACGCTCCAAATTTTTTATCAATGGTTTGAACTTGGAGAAGAAATCCAAATGCCTAATCTTGAATCCCTTATATAAGTTTTCTTGAAAACCCTAGGTTACGAACAATGATTTTCTATTTAGAAATCATGGATACATGTTAGAATTCACTTGGAATACTTGGAATAGGTTTACCTTGGTGTATTAGATTGATGGGAGAAGACCTTCGTGCTAGGGCTTGAGAACGTAAAAAATAGAATAAAAGGTTGCAGTCCCATATTTATACTTTTACCGCGGCAAATAAATGGCCCGTATTTAGATATACGGTCCATATAACTTGACCGCAATTCCATTGGTCGAATTTTCCAGAAAATGTTATTCTTCCCCTAAGATATACGACTAGGAATACGGTCCGTATTTATTTATACAGCTAGAAGTACGGTCCGTATTTAGTGACCGTATTCCCACTGACAATTTCCAAAAACTAAGGTTTCTCCCATGCATCAATACAGACAAAAAGTATGGTCAATATTTATTTATATGGTCTGTATAACTGGGCGTAAATCCTGAACGGTGAACGTAGCTTAGTTAGAAGGTACGAGGTGTTACAGCTAACCATCAGTGCTTATAGAAAAAGTTAGCAAAATAACACTGAAGAGAAAAGAAAAAATCAAATATATGAAATCAGCAAACAAAATAAGTCGTTATGTTCTATTAGGCACTATGATCAGAATCGGCCGAACTACCCCAACGCAAAGTGGGGTGGCACATAGAGAATTTTTAGAGCACAAGAGTTTGAAGCACCACAAGATTTCTAGCAGCTTCATGATAGCATGAGTGACATGTTCCAACAATGTTAGAAAGGCGGACTTATAAGAAAAGTATATGCAGTATGCAAGTGCAAATGGCTGGGGCCCAGAAAACTAAGCAGAAAGGTTATCACCTGAAGATGTGGAGTCTAATTTGAAAAGCTTGGTAAATTTTATCACTTTCAGAAGTGGTGCATAAATTGAAAGGGCCACAAAGAAGGTAACATGTGAGCTCGATGAGGTGTTAGAACACATTAGAGAGCTTGAAAAGAGTAAAAAGGAGAAATTGAAACCACCTCTATCATTTCTACATAGACTACCTAGAAAGAATGAAAATACAAAATAGAATAAGTTCTTAGAGATGATGAGAGGGGGGCAAGTGAATATCTCCTTGCTGGATGTGTTGATAGAAATTTCAAAGTACGGGAGATATATCAAAGAGATTGTGGCTAACAAGAAGAGGTGGACTGATTTAGAAACAATTACACTCACCAAGGAGTGACATACAAGGTCCAAAATAAGCTTCCGTAAGAGTTTAAGGACCCAGGGAGCTTCACCATCCCCATCCAAATTGGGGACGCTGAGAAGATTCTTTGTGATCTAAGGGCAAGCATTAGCCTTTGCCCCTGTCTATATTCAATAAGCTTGGATTTGGTAAAATTCATATATAGTGTTTCTAATTTTGACAAGTGTCCTTTCTATGAGTGGTGAGTGCCTGTTATTTAACCAACTTTTAATAAATTTTACTGTGTAAGAGGGTTAATAATACATTTTGAACAAGGATAGAAAATAATGATAATCCTGAAAACTTTTAAGTTATGTCTAATTAAAAGTAAGGTGTTCTTTGAGGGATCCTGACAGTTAGATATTCGTTGAATTTTGAGCTTATTTCATATGATTGTTATGTGAAGTTAGAGATTTTATGTGGGTATATTACTAATTTATGTTATTTTGTATCTAGGTGATGATGAGTCTAACTTGAGAGCTAAATGGATGGAACAAAGAAGAAACAAGTCAAAAACGGATGAAAGGTAGTCCGGGACCGCGAACTAGAAAGGGAATCGCGCAACGCAAAGCGGAAGCAAGGAAGTGACCTTTTTTCACAAATTTAGCTACGCGGTTGGGGCTTCAGTTGCACGACTACGCAACAGTTCATCAGGAAACTTTAAATCAAGGCTAATTCAAGAATTTCAAGGATGGACCCCTGAAGCTATATGAGGTTTTGACTTGTCCTAAGAGATTATCTAGGAATTTTGAGCAACTTTTGACCTACGAAGCATTGGAGGAGCATAGAAGGTTGTGTGTAATGACCCGCTAGGTCGTTATATGCATTTTGACCATTTTATATCTGGCCATACATTTTCGAGACTAGGAGTAAGTCTAGTGAGAACTTAAAAATTCAAAATTCTAAAGAAAAGGCATTTGATTATAAATGTGCACTTTAGTGAAAACTTGTTTTATTTTCGTTGGGCGGTTAACTTATTAAATTAGACCTCCGTTGGGAATTTCGAGGCCATGGGTGAGTCCGTAGTGTGTTTTCACATATATGTATAGGTCCGGTTTGTGTATGTAAGGTCTCGGATTGATGTTAGGATTTTGGGTGGAAACTAAGTGAAAAACTAGAGATTACTGATTCTGATGCGATCGTTGCAGCGGATGGGACCTCTTCAGCGGGTCGGCCACAGCGAAAACTTGGCCGCCACCACGGTAAGTTGAGTTTAGCGGGTAGTGGGCCGCCATAGCGGGACTGCTACGGCGCAGTCTGGACCGCTATCTCGAGCCGGGCCATTTAATGAGGTCCACCGTAGCGGGCTCTTTGGCCGCTATAGCGGGACCGCTGCAGCAGAAGTAGTGACCGCTGCAGCGATCGACAGAAGGCAGAAACCCACTTTTATATGCCAATTTTGAGGCATTACCACAAAACTCCAAAAACAGTCCCAAGAGAGAAAAAGGGCGATTTTTCTACGGCTTGGGTGGATTTTTCTTTGAGGTTAAATCCTAACCTTTATGTGGTTCATTCCCTTTTCTTCTTAAGTTTATATACTAGTCTTAAGGTCCATTAATGGTGGATAAAAGCCCTAGAACCCTAGCATTAATAAACCCTTGCATAAATTGTGGATTGTTGATTTTATTACTGTTCTATCATCTAGCAGTGTAGGTTATCACCTTCTAGGATGGGAAATTGATTAATGATGTTGAGAACTATGTATTGAGACTTAGGGTTCCATCCAAAATTGGAACTTTGGACTAAAACTGTTTTGAAAAGGTTAAATTGGTTAGAATCCTAAAAATTAGAGGATTATGATTGTTGGGATTGAGGTTATGATAAATTCACCATTAATGATGATTTCACCCATTTGAAAAGGGTAAGAGTAATTGGGTCTTCTTTCCCAATTGTTGCTCTTATTTTGAGTAGATGGTCTATTACTTACTTAGTGTTATATTACTAGACTTTGAGGGTTCCGAAGGACTACGAAAAGGGAAAGCTCTAGTAGAGTAGCTTGCTTTATTCTAGTTCTGCACCTGAGGTAGGTTATGATTTACTTGAGTTAGACTTTGGTTATTTGATTGTATATGTAGTAGAATTAATGGGAGAAAGCATGATTAGGTCTTTGGACATGATGTCTGGTTGGACATCACTTAGGTTGGTATGAATTCTGATTATGTGGGCTTGTCGCCATTACTTTATGTATCGAAACCTGAGGTGAAATTGTTGTGTTATGAGAAGGAAGGAGTCAATGTATACTCTTCTTGTTGATTAAGATGGTTGCATATTTATGCTGTGTTGAGTTGATTATATGAGTCATTTTATGACTTGTGACATGGTGCCTTGCATTTATTGACATTGAATTTATTGACCGATCATATTCCATATTGACTGTTAGACTGGAAATACGTTGAGTTGCATATTGTGATCAGATACAGAAATATATACAAAGGTACATTTGACAGGGGGAGGATGTGGCCTAAATAAGGGCTCGTGATCTGAGGTTAGTTCCAGAGTGAGTGATACATGGACACCATGGGTCCCCTGCAGGTGATGACTAATGAGAGAAAATAGCAGTTGGCATGTGTGTACGGTTGAGATACTATCATTTGTTGCATGGCATTGAACTTATCTTATTCTTGTGATGCATTGTTGATTTGTTGATGATTAACTTTAAATACGGTAGTGTTGTTGTGCCTATCTGCCTATTCTGTTGATTTTATAAACGTATGCATGATGCTAACCCTACAAGAATACTAACACTAAGCTCTCTTCTCTCTCATCAAAGTTAAACCCTAAACCTAGTCGTCAACTACTTTTTTCGCTGGCTAATGGCCAACCCTGCTCGTGGGCAGCCACCTCCGACGGCTGCTTCACATCCTCCATTGCCTACATGACATATTCAAACCATCACAATCCCTACAAATCACACCACCGCGCCTATAAATTTGCGTAGCGAAGTCCAGCATGAAACAACCACGTCCAAATTGCCTATGAATAATGGTTTGCATAAAGGGACAACATATGCTAATTTATTCAAACCTACAACACCACCAATAACTACTACCATTCCGCAGAAACAAGTGGTCTTCATTGATGGAGAACCACATGTATCATGGAGTTCTTCTGAGGTTAAATAGTTGATTTTCAAAGAAAATTTACAATATGCAATTATAGGTAAGTTCTCATATGATTTCATTGATCTTAAGGAATTGAGAACTGCTATCCTAGATCAATGTGGGTTTAAGGGTACATTTGAAATTGGTTTAATTGAGGATAGACACATTCTCATTAGACTATCACTTTTAGAGGACTACATCAAGATGATTTCTACACCTGCTTATTACATAAATGTTAAATCTAGATATTGCCAAATGAGGCCTTTAATTTGGAACCCCTGGTTTAAGCCCGATGAAGAAACCTCCATTACTGTAGCTTGGATTAGCTTCCTAAAATTGCCTCCAAACTTCTTTGCTAAGGAAGCAGTCTTTTCAATGGCAACTGTAGTAGGCAAACCCTTGATTGTAGATCTAGCTACTGCAAACAAAACCAGACCAAGTTATGCAAAAGTGAAAGTTGAATTAGATTTACTAGCAGAACATCCAAAAAGAATTTATATATCAGAAGTGGATGAAGTTACAGGAATTGTGCAGTCAAAGTGGGTGATGATTAAGTATGATTTTCCACCTAAATATTGCAAACATTGCAAATTGCAAGGACATCCAGATAATGAATACGGGGCACTACACCTAAAACTTGAGAAAAAGTACAGAGAAGATCTGAAAAAGGAAGATAAGGAAGAAGTTGGTACAACAGCCAACCAAAGAAAGATGTTAACTAGTGGGAAAGTTGTTGGGAATTTTCAAGCAAGAAAGGAATGGATTCGGAGAAGAAAACATAAATACATAAGACATTCTAGTGGCATTATAATAGGAGGAGTGGATGCACAAAACTCTAGTAAAGAGGACACAAGGTTGGAGACTCATAATACCTTTGATATTCTGGGCAAAGATGAAGAGGAGGAGTTGAAAGAGGATACAGCTAAATGTCTGAAGGATGATGGAACTGAGGTGGAGAAGCTTGATGAAATAGAGGTGGAGAATCTTGATGGGAATAGGGTGTCCGAAAATGCAATTGTCACAATTAGTGATGAAAGTGAGAGCCATGCAAAGAATAATACACTGGTGAGAAGTGATTCAGCATAGAAAACTGGTAACAAAAATGTAGGTGAGGCAAGCAACAAAAAGGAGGAAATTCAGGAACACTTAAGGGAAGAAATTGTCAAAAATGATGAAGAACAAGTAACAATGAATGAGGGTAAGGAAACTAATCATGAAAAGTCATAAACAAGCATGGTAGGTTCTTCAACAACAAAGAGTAGCAGTGCTAAGTCACACAAACAGCAGCAAGGGGAAATAGATGAGAATGGAAAACCACAACAATCACCAATGCAGCAAAAGGGAATTCAGGAGACTGATAATCAAAAGGAAAATAAACATCAAAGAGCAATTGTAAGACTGGGACAAATAGTTCAAGTAGCTCTAGGGCCTTGCAAACAATCAACGAGAATGATACAGGGCAAATGATATAGGCAGTTATAGGAGGATCACAGAAAAGCAACATTAAGTCAGAAGCAAAGGACATGGATGTCCATTCAATTAGTCACAATCTACAGGCAGTGGCTATGACAGGAGACTTATCCCCCAAATAATTGGAGAAGGGCATGAGAAGGGGGAAGAAAAAAGGAAGAAATAATAATTGTCCACCTGGTAGTGGAGTTCAAACAAGAAGAACTGTTAATAAATCTAATAGTTGATTATGAATGCAATCATTTGGAATATTAGGTCTGTTAACACAATGGAAGCTTTTACAAGGTTGATAAACATGCATCAAAAGTATCATTTTGGAGTGATTAGATTATTGAAACCATTTCAAGATGCAGACAAAGTGGATAGTTATAGCAGGAGATTAGGGATTCAAAATGCTCTAGTCAACTATTCAGGGAAAATCTGGGCATTTATTGATGATATGTTCAAACTGAGTGTTTTGGTGGATCATCCACAACAGTTAACCCTTAGATTGAAGATTTAGGGAAGTCAGGAGGACATGCTGATATCTTTAATTTATGCCAAATGTACTCAGGCTGAAAGATTAGAACTATGGGAATCCTTAGAAGATCTGGCCTCAAATGTGAATTGTCCTTGGATGGTAGGAGGAGACTTTAATGTGATTACTTCAGAAGAAGAAAAATTTAGAGGCTTACTAGTTACTCTGAATGAAGTGCAGGACTTCAAGGGTTGCATTCAAAACTGTGAAGTGGCTGATTTGGGTTTTAAAGGAAGCAAATTCACTTGGTGGAATGGAAAAACTGGTAATGATTGTATATTTAAGATATTAGACCGATGTTTAGGGAATTAGGCATTGCTAGACAAATATCCTAGCCTGGAGGTTTCACACTTAATCAGGAATGGTTCTGATCATGCTCCATTACTGATATCTTACTCAGGGGAAGTAGAAGTCTTCAAAAAACCTTTTAAATTTATCAATTTTTGGGCCAAACATGAATCTTTCCTGGAGACAGTTAGAGGAAGTTGGGAAGCAAATTTTATGGCTAATCCTTTCATTATTTTTCATCATAAATTGAAAAAAGTGAAAGCAGCTTTGACTTAATGGAGTAAAGCCACTTATGGAAACATTTTTCCGGAGATTGAGAGTTTGAAGGATGTGGTTAAAGTCCATGAAATTCAGTTTGAACTTCAGCCTACACCTTTACATAGAGAGAGTTTGAATAAGGTTCAAGTTGAGTTGAACAGATATTTACACTGGGAAGAGGAATTCTGTAAACAAAAGGCAGGAATGCAATGGTTTCAAGATGGGGATAGAAATACCAGGTTTTGTCATGCCTATGTGTTATATCCCGTACTTTATACATTCGGATAATTCGAGAAAGTCATGGCAAGATAAGGACAAGGTCATTTTCAAGAATTATTTTAAGGTACGAGTTGTTAGGAATACTATTCATGAACATTGGTAGTATGAAAATGTTGGGAAAGACCATGGGTAAAAAGAGAAATTTGCAAAATGGCCAATGGAAATAATGTGGAAGGCTAGGGGCGAAATGGTAATATTGAGGAAAGTCGAGGGGTAAAACGGGAATTTTACATGAGGTTCATGAAGGTTCCAAAGGTGCCATGCAAAAAAAAAAAAAAAAGAGAAAAAGAAAAAGATGACAAATAAGTCATCTTTATTTCTAAGAAATTTCTAGAGAGGGCATGTGCCCCTCACATGATCATGGGAATTATATATAAATATGAGAGAAGTCATCATTTAATTCAAGAAATTGGAGAATGAAGAACAAAAAAAAAAAACAAGAAGGAGAGAATCGGCCAAGCAAGAGGAGGAGAAAAAAAAAATTGAGCCATTCATTCTTGATCCAAAAATTCCGTTCTTCTTGAATTCTTATTCAAGGCCCTCTTCAACATGGTATAATTGTTTAAGAAAGAAAACCACTTTGGTGGCATGCGGAAAATTGAAGAAAAGGTAAGAATTCTATTCTTTTTCATGTTATGGAAGATTTATATATGTTGTAGTATGTAGAAATGAGTAGAGTATATGGAAATATGAAAGTTTGCATGGTGGGGGTGCAAGTATGTATGTGGCCGTGTTTGTGTGTGTTGTTATATAGGTGAGAGGAGTTGAATTTTATGTTGTATTCTAGTTGTGGTTATGGTGAAATTTATATTGGAAGTGAAAGTCGAATGAATTTTGTTGAAAATGGTTGTACGTCGTTATGGGGAATTTATGTGATTTTTTTTCATGATTTTCGTATAATTGTGAAAATAAGAATTTAAATGTGAACTTTGGTAGTTGTTGATGAATTTGGAAGAAAACAATGTAAGTTGGTAGTGTTGTTGCATTCGTTGAAGTTTCGGATGAAGTATGTATTGGTGGAAATACTTGAATTCGTGAATATTGTTTGGAATGCTGTTGAAATATGTTTGAATAACCTTGAGTTAGTAAATGATTATGAGAATAATGATATTAGCTTGATATGGTGAAGTGGGAATGGAAGGTGTCGCCTTATGTAGGACTATTTATGTTATAGTGCGTTTTATGATAATTGTTGATGTTGTTAAATTGTTGTGCTGTTGTTGTTGATATATTGGGCCGAGCTAAGTCTCGGGGATGCTATATGTATAGGGGAAATCGCCGAAATTTCGGTAGACAAACATGAATTTAAGTTGAACTCTTGGAAGCTATAACTCACAATTGGCAAACATGACCATTTGTAGATTTTGGAGAAAACGGGATTCGAATTTGGAAAAGCTTAAGAAGCGGAAAAGGTATGTAAGGCTTACCCTTTCTTTCTCTTGGCATGTCCTAGATATACTAGGCTTGAATTTGGACCTCGGGGACAACTCTACTCTTCGGAATCCACGTCCGAAATTGCCCCTTTTTCTTTCAGTGGAATTGAACCAATTATGTTGCTAAGGGTTGGAAAAGTTGTCTAAATACCTAGAACTTGAACAAATGGGACCCGACTACCTTAAAACTATCATGAATGATATTATAAAGTGTAAAATACGTAAATTGTGTACGCCACCTCATTTGACCCGAGGTAGGCCCACAATCCCCGAGACCTAATTGTCTTTGTTCTATTTGCCTTATTTCCGTAAGATAATTAAGGAAACTTTTGACTATTGTTCCGAATTTGATATAAGTATCTGGTAACTCAGATATGAGCATTCTGGTTCGACCATTCTGATATATAAATGCTTAGGTACGGATGATCTGATTTGAATATTTTGGTATAAGCATTCCGATGTAAATACTCTGATTTAAGTATTCTGATATAAGTATTCAAAATAAATATTCTGATGTATATGTTCTGACATCGGTATTCTGATCTAAGTATTTTGGTATAAGCATTTTGATATGATAACTCCGATATGAGTACTCCGGTGCGAGCGTCTGATATAAGTATTCTGCTATGTGTATTTGGATATGAGTCGTCTGATCCGAGTATTTTAATATGAGTATGCTCTATAAGCGTTAATGTTCTTCATGTACGATCTCGGATCGCTTAAACAGTCCGAAGAGGTTTCTGTATTCCAAACGCTCATAACTTTCCGATACTAACTCGGAAGAACCCGAAACTCGTTTCCGAGCCTTCGAATGTTGGTAAGTGTACGTATTCATCGAGTCTGGATTTATGTGCATATGGTTTCTCACGACTCGCTCGTGCATGGCTCAATGTATCTTTCACCGAGTCCCGGCCGGGGCATGTTATGTTCTCGTGCGTACTCTACGGTATGATTCTGATTCACTGAGTCCCGGGCCAGGACATGTTCTCGTGCGCATTCCACTGCATTGTTCACCGAGCCCCTCTTACTTGCGGGCCGGGACACGTTATCTGTATATGCTTATGATGATATGGGGATGGCGGCCAGGATGGCATATAATGATTATTCACCGAGACCCGCAGTAGAGGGCCGGGACACGTTATGTATACTTGGTACATGATTCTGATATGCATGATTCCATATTACCGAGTCCCTTAACAAAGGGCCGGGACACGTTATTTGCATATGACATATGATTCTGTTATACATGATCATATTCACCGAGTCCCTATCGTAGGCCGGACACGTTATACGCATATGTGATCTATGATTTTGACATGCATTGATGAGTTTATCCACCGAGTCCCTCACGGGAGGGCCGGGACACGTTGATATATGACATCATCTGAGCATTCTGTGCATTCTGTATTCTGTCCGATATATGTCATCCTCTGAGCCTTCTGTACGTTCTGTACTTCGTCCGATATATGCCAGTATCTGAGCATTCTGTACGTTCTGTATTTCGTCCGTTATATGACATCATCTGAGCATTCTGTACGTTCTGCACTCCGTCTGACGTGTGACATCACCGGTGCACTCTGTAATTTTTGCACCGCTTCGGACATGCAATCTGTGATTGTAAAATAAGCATTTTCGGTACTCCGAACAACTCGTTTACTTTCTCGTACTCCTTCGATATATGAGACAGGTATGTACGATTTGTGTCCGAAAATATAAGCGTACGGTATTTTGTGTAATGTATTTATCTTTTAGCCTATCTATTTCAGTTATAGTTCTGTACTTTGTCTTGTATACCTTACATACTCAGTACATATTCCGTACTGAGCCCCTCTTCTTCGGGGGCTGCGTTTCATGCCGCGCAGGTACTCCCAGATGGGCTGAGGTTATTATAGAAGATGTGCCGGAGTTGGTAAGCTCCATTTGCTCCCGGGAGCGCCGAGTCGAGTACATATGTGATGGTTTCGAATTTGTGTTAGAACTTTGCGTTACGGCGTCGTGGGTATTGGTTGTCGGTTTGTAAGCGGCTCCGTCGGCCGATATGTTGGTACTCGTGTTATATACCGAATTTTGTATGATTATAGGTTTGTTCGGTTTGGAAGCTACGAGAAAGAATGTTTCGAAAATTTTTACTATGCATTTATCTTATACGATTTAAAAATTTTAACGTGATTTTATGTGCAGCAAGAGTCTGAGGGTTCGCTCGGCCCTAAGTAAGGGTCGGGTGCCCATCACACCCTAGGGATATTAGGGTGTGACACTATGTTCAAGGAAGAAGGAAGAGATTGCAATTGAAAAGAATACAAGATCAAAATGGTATGTGGTTGGAAACAAAGGAAGAACTATCAGAGGAGGCTATCAGGTTTTACAGGGAACCATTTACTAAGGAAAAGGACCCTACAGATTTTGAAATTCTGGATCATGTTCCAAGTATGGTCATAGAATATCAGATTACTATTATAGGAGGAATGCCAACTGAAGATGAGGTGAAAAAGGTAGTTTTCAGCTTGAATGGGGAGAGTGCAAGTGGACCAGATGGTTTTACTGGAATTTTTTACAAATCATGATGGGAGATTATCAAAGATGATGTGATCAACATGGTTAAGGCCTTTTTTGTGGTGTTGAATTACCAAGATTCATTACCCATACTAATTTGATTTTACTGCCTGAGAAGGATATTATCAATACCTTCTTAGACATGAGACCAAATAGTTTGAGTAATTTTAGCAATAAAGTCTTTTCAAGATTGCTTCATAAAAGACTGGTGGAAGGCTTACCAGACATTATTTCTCTGAATCAGGCTGGTTTTGTACAAGGGAGGAGTAGAATTGAGAATGTGCTGCTTACTCAAGAAATAATTGCTGATATCAGGCTAAGAATTAAGACTGCAAATATTGTGATGGAGTTAGACATGGCCAATGCTTATGATAGGGTGTCTTGGTTATTTTTGACCAAGGTTCTGAGAACATTAGGTTTTGCTGAGACATTAATAGTTATAGTTTTTAGATTAGTCAGCAACAACTGGTATTATGTTCTAATCAATGGACAACAATAGGGCTTTTTCCAATCTTTTAGGGGGGGTTAAGCAAGGGGACCCGTTATCTCCTACCCTATTTATTTTGACTGCAGAAGTGTTGTCCAGAAATCTCAATGCTTTGCATCAAGTGCCACAGTTTAAAGTGTATAGGATACCTAAATGGAGTCCTAAGATCAATCATCTAGCATATCCTGATGATATGATCATTTTTTCATCCGCAGAAGTATTGTCCTTACAGTTGATCATGAAAGTTTTGAGGAAATATGAAGTAACTTCAGGTCAGAAAATCAATAAGGAGAAGAGTTCTATTTACATGCATAAAAATGTGCCTAATGATGTATGCATCACAGTACAAAATTGTCACAGGAATTGGTAAGAAGGAATTTCCTATAACTTATTTGGGGTGTCCTATCTATCATAGCAGGAGAACGGAGGATTTTTTTCACTACCATTTTGATAAAGATTATGAATAGACTCTAGAGTTGGAAAGGTAAGATGTTGTCATTTGGTGGTAGAGCTATTCTTATCAAGCATGTTCTTCAAAGCATGCCAATTCATTTTTTATCTGCAGTCAACCCTCCCATTGGTGTCATTAATCAAATGCACAAGATATTTGCTCAATTCTTTTGGAGCAACACTGTTGGTGGGAAGAGTAGACGCTGGGTCTCTTGGAATAATTATGTGTACCAGAAGTGGAAGGAGGATTTGGGTTTAGATCCTTACATGATGTGTCATTGGCACTCTTTTGTAAACTGTGGTGGAGTTTTAGGACTAAACCTTCACTACAGAGTGCATAGTTGATCAATAAGTATTGTAGAAAAGAAAACCCTGTGATAGTTCCTTAGAAGTTTGGTTCTCAGACTTGGAAGAGGATGCTATAGGCTAGAGACCTAATAGAGCATCAAATTTGGCAGCAAGTAGGAATGGGTAATTCACAATTCTGGTATGACAATTGGACAGGAATGGGAGCTTTATATTATTTAGTGGAGAAATATGATGACACTGTTCAAAATGTTTCAGAATTGACAGTGGAAGGACAATGGAATGAACAGAAGTTGACTGAGTTAATGCCACTTGATATTGTTTAACATGTTATTAATAAAGTCAAGCCTTCAGATGAAACAAAAGAGATGGATAGAGCATGGTGGATCTTGGATACTAAAGGAGAATTTACTGCCAAGTTAGCTTGGGAATACATTAGGTTGAGAGGACCTAAAATGGTGGCTTACAAAAATATGTGGGTAAAGGGATTGCCTTTCAAGGTGTCCTTTTTTCTATGGAGATGCTGGAAATTCAGAATTCCCTGTGGATGATGTGTTGAAGACAATGCAGTATCACATGGTGTCTAAATGTTGGTGTTATGAAGATCCTTTAGAGGAAACTACTCAACATTTATTAGCCACATCCTACTCAGCTAATAGGACTTAGTCCTATTTTCCTCAATTGCTGGCATAAAAATTGAGGATTTTCCCTTACAGCAAAGAATAGTGAAATGGCGGACAGCACCAGTAACTGGGAGAATGAAACAAATTTTTAAGGCTGTCCCTGTCATCATTGTGTGGGAGTTGTGGAAGAGGAGGAAAAAAATTTAAACATAGAGGCAATAAATTCATTAGCAGAGTCATCTACCAAGTATATGCAACAATCCAAAGGTTGGTAATGACTAGGAATCCTTCACTAGTAAGGATACCTAACACTTGGACTGGAATAATACAAATGATGGAGGGGGGAGGAACTCAACTCAAGATCACAAAAGTGATTTGGGAATTCCCTTTAGCAGGATGGATCAGTTGTACCACTGATGGAGCATCAAGGGGAAATCCTGGTAGAAGTTCCTATGGCTTTTGCTTAAGAAATTCAGATGGGAACCTGATATATGCTCAGGCAGAAGATATTGGAATTACTACTAATACAAATGCAAAAATAAGGGCTATCATGGAAGCTTTAAAATATTGCAAGAATCAGCAGTTGGATCATATTGTGATACAGGCAGACTCACAAATGATCTTAACAGAAAATTGGAAGCCTCATGGAATATAACACAATGGGTGGAAGAGATTTAGGAGCTTTGTATCAACATGGAGGTTATTTTCAAACACATTTTGAGGGAAGGTAATCAACTAGCAGATGCTTTGGCCAACCAAACTCTAGATGGAGGATCATTTTGTTGTCATAATTTTCAGGAACTAGAAAGAGACAAGAGGAGAATACTGAATAATGACAAATGTCAGATTCCTTATTTGAGAATTAGATCCAAACAAGGGTATGGTACATAATTCAGACGGAAGTTTGGAAATATCAGGAAATGAGGGAGAAGAAGGCTGAATGGAGAAGTTTTCCTTACATTCAAATCCTAAGGGAGGAGAATGGGAAGGATTTTTACTCTAACTGTTTGCTAATTTTTTTAGGTATTGGAGATGACAAAGCACAACAACCATATAACTTTAAAAATAAACTTGACAAGGCAATGATAGAAGTAGAGTGGATCATAAACAAACATGGCAAGAGAAGTCAAAACAGGCAAAAACATAGATCACCAAGAGATACAAAGATAAACATGAGACATCAACAATATGATATACAAAAGAGCTATAGACATGGTATTTGGTTCAAGAAACTGATTAGTACTGATCTTGGTTTCATTGTTAATCAAGTAAACGAGGTGACTGTCATATTTATGGTATTAGTACCTCTTGGTACTCATTCAAACAGACAAACATCACACTTACACAGATTCAGTGAAATCAACATTCTTCATCATGTGTATATAGCTCAAAGGGTTTTTAAGGTCAAAACAGGCAGATTTTTGACAAAAATGGATTCAGCAACTCAGAAAGAAAAGAAAACTGAACAGCACTCGGAGATAAGACAGATAGAAGAGGTATACCTAAAGATCCAAAGGAATGAAAACCTCCAATCTCGATGGTCATCTCAAGCAATGTGGGGTTTGAAGAAGAGTAGAAGCAAAGGTACATGGTACATGCAACATACAACAACAATACATGTTAGAGAAACTGAGACATTTTTGGCTACAATTGAATGGATTCATGAGAGAAGCTTGCCAGATAAAATAACAAGAAGAGAGGAAGTTCATATCATAGCTGAAAGATGTGAATAAGAAATAGCATCATTTTCACATTATCGGCAGCAGCAATAAACGAAGGATAAGAAGATGAAAGAGGCAACTAGGGTTCAATTAGGAAAGAACAACAAAGCTCAACTGATAGTGTAGTTTCCATTTTTCACTTATTTTGTTTGGGCCGGACCCGTTTGGGTTAGGCCTTTTGTTGAACTGATTTTTAATTCTGCAATTAATAAAAAGCCCATTTAGGCATAATTCATTTTAAAAAAACCTTAGTCGGCCTATGATATCTATCAATACATAGTGTTTGTACTGATACTACCTTGCTGCACCCTTTTTGAGTGCAGATTGTGTGCCAGAGACTTCTTCCAGACCTCGCATGTAGCTTGAGGCTATTTCCTGTCCTGATCAGAGGGTTTGCTCCTATCCATGCCAGGCCGCCTGAAAATCTTTCCTATCTTGATGTCTACTTCATTTCAAACATTCATGTTATTTCATACAGTTATTATTTCTTAGACAAATTTATGTTTTAGAGTCCTTGTACGATGACTTTCAGATTTTGGGGTTGTAATAGTTAGACTTTCGCATCTTTATTTTATTTATGGCATGACTACATAGTTTTATTTCTTGCTATGGGTTTATAATTGTACAAATGAATGAATAATTGGTTAAAAGGATGGTTCACCCACCAGGGAGGTTAGTCTGAGTGCTATCACGACGGGTTAGGTCGTCACAAAGTTGGTATCAGAGCCCTAAGTTCGTTGATCTCATTGTACAAGGACATTTCTAGTAGAGTCTTATAGATCGGTACGAAGATGTCTGTACTTATCTTTGAGAGGCTACGGGATACTAAGAAAATTCAAGTTCTTTCTCTCTTTCGTGCTACTTGATTCCAATTGGTATCTGGATGATTTAAATTGGTATCTGATTTTTCTTTCCATTCCCTCACAGATGGTGAGGACTCGTGGAAGGGCAGCTATGGATGAGGTACCCGAGACGGTCGCTGGGGCCGCAGATAGTGGCGAGAGGCACAGTTAGGAGGATGGTGGTAGAGGTAGAGGCCGGGGAGCGAGAACCGGCCGGGTAGGGGCTCAAGGATTGGTTAGACTCGTGCTGGATCCCCCGCGCCTCAGGCTTGCAACAGCAACAGCTCAGCCAGACGTTGTGGCTGCTCCAGTGTTGACAGATGTTATGGGCCGAGTGTTGAACCATTGAACGGTTTGACTGAGGCAGCTGTGTTACCATATGTTCTAGCTGGCCAGGGTGTGAGATTGGGTGATCAGGCTCCAGGCAGAGTCCGTGCTCTAGGGGCGTAGTATGCTGTAGCCGTTGCGCCACGTTTAGATAAGGCTCTGGTATTTTTTGTACCAGTGGCAGGGCCGGTAATGACAGTGAGGAGCATGATTTGGTTTGGAGGTTTACCAAGATGAAGCCTCCAATTTTCTATGACACTAAGACTGAGGATACTTACGAGTTTATTATTGATTGTTATGATAGGCTTTATAAGTTGGGGGCAGTTGATAAGTATGGGGTTGAGTTTGTAACCTTCCAACTCTTAGGTAATGCCAAGTTATGTTGGAGGGCTTATGTTGAGTGTAAACTAGCTGGGTTGCCTCCGCTAACTTGAACTCAGTTCTATTCGGTATTCTTGGAGAAGTACGTTCCGTTTACTTTGAGGGATATGAGACGTGATGAGTTTAGTAACATTGAGCAGGGTAATTCTTCGGTTGCTGCTTATGAGGCCCGGTTCCATTCCTTGTCTCGTTATGCTGTCTAGCTATTACCTACTGAGGAGGAAAGAGTAAGGCGGTTTGTGAAAAGGTTGAACACTGCTCTTCAATTGTCAGCTCTTCAGTTTGTGGCTTCAGGTTCTTCTTTCTAGGAGGTGGTGGATCATGTTAGGACTGTTGAAGGTGTTAGGCAAGATGGTTATAATAAGTATGCGAACAAGAAGACCCGCAAGGGTGGTAGTTTCAGTGGTTCATTCTCCTGAGGACAGAGTTCCCAGGCTTATTCGGGACGTCCTATTCAGTCAGCTATGTAGGTTTCTGCTGGAGTCCTATCAGGGGCCAGTCAGTATCCTTCTAGTCAGCCAGGGGTTTCACATGCCAGATTTTCAGACCATGGTGGTTATTCTGCTTCTTCGATTTTTGTTCAGTGGCCTACGCTAGACCGTGGATGCTTTGAGTGTGGTGAGCAAGGGCATTTCAAGAGAAATTATCCCAGACTTAGACAGGGTGGCCAGGGTGCTCAGTATCAGCCTCCCAGGGCTCCAGTTTTATCAGCTTGAGAAGGAGGATCTTATGGTAGGAATTGTGCTCAAATCGAGCGTGGTGGTCACACAGTGGGTAGAGGTGGCACCCAGCCTAGTTGAGACAGATCCCAGTCAGGTAGAGGTGGACATCAGCCCGGTAGAGGCGGAGCCCAGACAGGGCAGGTTGATCATGGAGGTTCACAGGCTAGTGGAGAACGGGTCATTGCTATGGCTTTCCTGGCAGATCAGAGGTTGAGGGTTTAGATGTAATCATTATAGGTAACATCTCAGTCAGTCACTGGATGACTTTTGTGTTGTTTGATCCGGCTTTCACATTCTCTTATGTGTCTACATACTTTCTCTATGGGTCTTGATATGGTCTGTGATTTGCTTGATGCCTCTATTCATGTATCTACTCTAGTTGGAGACTCTGTGGTAATAAATAGAGTATACCGGTCTTGTACTGTCATATTTATGGGGTATGGTACATGGGTTGATTTAGTAATTCTTGACATGGTAGATTTTGATGTTATTCTGGGTATAAGTTGGCTAGCTCCTTACCCTGCTATTCTAGACTGTCATGCCAAGACAGTCACTTTAGCTATGCTGGGCATGTCTAAACTTGAGTGGAAGGGTACGCCTAGTCCCTCCCCAAGGAAGATCGTTTCTTTTCTTCGCACCAAAAAGCTAGTTAATAAAGGGTGCTTAGCTTATTTGCCGCATATTCGTGATACTAGTGCTAACGTTCCATCTCTTGAGTCAGTTCCTGTGGTATGTGAGTTAACAGAGGTGTTTCCTGCGGACTTTCCAGGTATGCCACCGACCGTGATATTGACTTTTGTATTGACTTAGAGCCAGGGACTTGCCTATTTTTATTCCGCCATATCAGATGGCACCAGTAAATTTAAGGGAGTTGAAAGAGCAGCTTCAGGATCTTTTGAGTAAGGGATTTATCAGACCGAGCGTCTCCCCTTGGGGTGCTCCTGTGCTTTTTGTGAAGAAGAAGGATAGGACTATGCGGATGTGCATTGATTACCGCCAACTGAATAAAGTCACCATTCGGAACAAGTACCCTATTCCTCGAATTGATAATTTCTTTAACTAGCTTCAGGGGGATTCTATGTTCTCTAAGATTGACTTGAGATCGGGTTACCATCAGTTGAAGATTCGGGCCGAAGATATTCCTAAGACAGCTTTTTAGAATCGATTTGGGCACTATGAGTTTCTTGTTATGTCCTTTGGGATTACTAATGCCCTTTGCTGCTTTTATCGATCTAATAAATGGTTTTTAAGCCATATATGGACTCTTTGGTGATAGTGCTTATTGATTACATTCTGGTTTACTCGCGGAGTAGGATAGATCATGAGAAACACTTAAGGGTTGTTCTTGGGTTCTTTGAGAGACAAGGAGTTGTATGCCAAGTTCTCTAAGTGTGAGTTTTGGCTTGAGTCTGTATCTTTCTTGGGCCATTTGGTGTCAAAAGAGGGGATTATGGTTGATCCTAAGAAGTTTGAGGCAGTGAGAGATTGGGCTAGGCCTGCATCAATGATAGAGATTCGTAACTTTGTGGGGTTAGCCAGTTACTATCGTCAGTTCGTGAAGGGGTTTGCTTCTATTGCTTCGCATTTAACTCATAAAGAGGTACCTTTTCAGTAGTCCGATGAGTGTGAGGAGAGCTTCCAAAAGTTCAAGACTTTATTTACTACAGCTTCGATGGCAAGGACTTTGTGGTTTATTATGATGCTTCTCATTCTGCTTTGGGTACTGTGTTGATGCAGGAAAAGAGAGTTATTGCTTATGCTTCCAGATAGCTGAAGATTCATGAAAAGAAATATCCCACTCACAATTTGGATTTGGCAGCGGTGGTATTTGCTTTGAAGATTTGGAGGCACTATCTCTATGGTGTCCATTGTGAGGTTTTCACCTATCATCGCAGTCTTCAGCATGTGTTTACTCAGAGGGATCTTAATTCTAGGCAGCGGAGATGGATGGAGTTGCTTAAGGATTATGACATTATCATTTTCTATCATCTTGGCAAATCAAACATGGTGGCAGATGCCTTGAGTAGAAAGTCAGCTAGTATGGTAGTTTGGCTCGCTTGATCGTTTTGGAGCGTCTGTTAGGTAAGGAGGTCCAAACTCTGGCTAACAGTTTCATAAGGCTTGATATGTATGATTAGGGTAGAGTGCTGGCTTGTGTAGAGGCGAGGTCATCATTTCTAGAGCAGATTAAGGCAAGGCAAATCGAGGATGCAAGTTTGTGTAAGATCCGTGATAAGGTTTTGAGTGGTGAAGCCAAGGAGGCCATGATTGATAGTGAGGGAGACTTGAGGATTAAGGGGAGTGTTTGTGTTTCTCGCATTGATGACCTGATTCGGACGATTCTAGAGGAGTCCTACAGTTCTAGATATTCTATTCATCCTGCTGCTACCAAGATGTATCATGATCTGAGGCAGCATTATTGGTGGGCTAGGATGAAGCGTGATATTGTTGAGTTTGTTTCTCAGTGTCTAAATTGTCAGCAGGTTAAGTACGAGCACCAGAGACCCTGGGTATGCTTTAGAGGATGCCCAGTCCTGAGTGGAAGCGGGAGAGGATAGCCATGGATTTTTTGTTGGTCTTCCAAAGACCTTAGGCAAGTTTGATTCGATTTGGATCATTGTTGATAGGTTGACTAAGTCTACTCATTTCATACCAATTTAGATTACCTACACTACTCAGAAGTTAGCCCATATTTATATCCGTGAGATTTTTCGGTTGCATGGGGTCTCTATTTCCATCCTATTTATTAGAGGAACGCATTTTACGTCCCGATTTTGGAGGACTTTGCAGGCCGAGTTGGGTACTCGATTGGATCTCAATACAGCTTTTCACTCTCAGACAGATGGTCAGTTTGAGCGAATGACTCAAGTTCTCGAGGATATGCTCCGAGCTTGTGTGATTGACTTTGGTGGTCATTGGGACCAGTTCTTACAATTGGCAGAGTTTGCTTAGAAAAATAGTTACCGCTCAAGCATTGATATGGCTCCATTTGAGGCTCTTTATAGGAGGTAATGTAGATCTCCTATTGGGCGGTTTGATGCATATGAGGTAAGGCCATGAAGTATTGAACTTTTGAGAGAGTCATTAGACAAGGTTAAGGTGATGAAGGATAAGCTCTTAGCGGCTCAGAGTAGCAGAAGGAATATGCGAACCAGAAGGTCCGAGATATTGAGTTCATGGTTGGGGAGCAGGTTTTATTGAAGGTCTCATCCATGAAGGGTGTGATGAGGTTTGGGAAGAAGGGCAAGCTCAGTTCTAGGTTCATCGATCCCTTCAAGATTCTTAGCCTTGTGGGGGAGGTAGGCTATGAGCTGGCTTTGCCTCCAGGTTTATTGGGTGTTCACCCAGTGTTTCATGTCTCTATGTTGACGAGATACCACGGTGATGGTTCTTACATTATTCGTTGGGATTCAGTCTTGTTTGATGAAAACTTGTCCTATAAAGAAGAGCCTATTGCTATTTTAGATAGGGAGGTTCGTAAGTTGAGGTCTAAGGAGATAGCGTCAGTGAAGGCTCAGTGGAAGAATCGTCCCGTTGAGGAGGCTACTTGGGAGACCGATATGCGAAATAAATATCCCCAGCTTTTCAATCAGTCAGGTACCTTTCCCCTTGTTTTCTTTCCTTGTCCGTTCAAGGACGAACGGTTGTTTAATTGGTATCTGATGTAACAACCCGCTAGGTCATTATGTGCATTTTGACCATTTTACCCCTGCCCGTACATTTTCGAGACTAGGAGAGAGTCTAGTGAGAACTTAAAAATTCAGAATTCTAAAGAAAAGGCATTTGATTATAAATGTGCACTTTAGTGAAAACATTTTTTATTTCCGTTAGGGGGTTAACTTAGTAAATTAGACATCCATTGGGAATTCTGAGGCCACGGATGAGTCCATAGCGTGTTTTTACATATATGTGCATGTCTGGTTTGTGTATGCAGGGTCTCAGATTGGTGTTGGGATTTTGGGTGCAAATTAAGTGAAAAACCAGAGCTTACTAGTTCGAGGGCGGCCGTTGCGACGAGATGGGACCCTACGGTGGGTGCCGCCGCGACGGAAACTTTGCCGCCACCATGGTGAGTTGAGTTTAGCGGATTTTCGCCATAGCAGGTAGTGGGCCGCCATAGTGGGACTGCTACGACACGATCTAGACCGCTATAGCGAGCCAGGCCATTTAGTGAGGTCCGCCGTAGCGGACTCTCTGACCGCTATAGCGAAACCGCTGAAGCCGAAGTAGTGACCGCTGCATTGATCGACGGGAGGCAGAAACCCACTTTTGTATTGCTGATTTCGAGGCATTACAGACAAAACACCAAAAACAGTCCCAAGAGAGAAAAGGGCGATCTTTCTAAGGCTTGGGTGGATTCTTCTTTGAGGGTAAGTCCTAATCTTTGGTTAGTTGATTGTATATGTTGTAGAATTTATGGGAGAAAGCATGATTAGGTCTTCGAACATGACGTCTGGTTAGACATCACTTAGGCTGGTATGAATTCTGATTATGTGGGCTTGTTGCCATTACTTTATGTCTTTGAAACCTGAGGTGAAATTGTTGTATTATGAGAAGGAAGGAGTCAATGTATACTCTTCTTGTTGATTGAGATGGTTGCATATTCATGCCGTGTTGAGTTGATTATCTGAGTCTTGTTATGACTTGTGGTATGGTGCCTTGCATTTATTGACTGATCATATTCCATATTGACTGTTGGACTAGAAATATGTTGAGATGCATATTATGATCAGATACAGAAATATATATAAAGGCACATTTGACAGGGGGTGAGAATGTGCCCTAAATAAGGGCTCATGATCTGAGGTTAGTTCCGGGGTGAGTGATACATGGACACCACGGGTCCCCTGCAGGTCATGACTAGTGAGCGAAAATAGCCATTGGCATGTGTGTACAGTTGAGATACTATCATTGGTTGCATTGCCTTTGGACTTATCTTATTCTTATGATGCATTGTTGTTTTGTTGATGATTGACTTTTGATACTGTAGTGTTGTTGTGCCTATCTGCCTATTCTGTTGATTTAATGAACGTATGCATGATACCAACCTTAGTCGGCCTATGATATCTATCGGTACATAGTGTTTGTACTGATACTACCTTGTTGCACCCTTTTTGAGTGCAGGTTGTGTGCCAGAGACTTCTTCCTGACCTCACATCTAGCTTGAGGCTATTTCCTGTCCAGATAAGAGGGTGAGCTCCTATCCATGCCATGCCGCCTGAAGATATTTCCTATCTTGATGTCTACTTCATTTCAGACATTCATTTTATATCAGACGGCTATTGTTTCTTAGGCAGCATTATGTTTTAGAGTCCTTGTACGATGACTTTCGAATTTTGGGGTTGTAATAGTTAGACTTCCATATCTTTATTTTATTTATGGCATGACTAGAAAGTAATTAAAAGAGCTCCTTGAAATTATTGGTTGAACCAAGAGGAAAAATATTTGAAAGAAGATTTTCCCCAAGACTAAACCATTAACGGATTACTACATATATGTTTGCTGGCTTGTTGTTAGTTTATTCTAGTGAGTTTAGATTTAATCATAAAAGGAATCTAAACCTTAAGAATAAACAAATTAACTATTGAATTTGTCAGAATCAATAGAACCTTAGAAGTTAATTTTGAACAGGGTTAGGTCCTGTTAATTATCTTGCAGCTGTCTTGTCGGTTACCCTTGCTTCTCCTATTGATAGGAACTGTTGTTTCTCATTATAAATTGTCTTTAAATACGATTTTAGTCATTAATCGTGGTTTAATACCACAACAATCTAAAGATATTGTCTTCCTGAACAATACTAATCAAATTTGGTTTGAGTAATTATTTGTACCAATAAGTTGAAACAGTAGTGAAAATGAGGGTTCCAGTAGATGAACTCGCACTAAGGGCAATGATTTCACCCTAAGAGAAAGTTCATCCTGTGGGATGATAACTATACTACACTATTTTTGACTAGTGAAACGCTTAAATTATAGCGCGTTTTGCGCTCGTCAAATTTTGGCATCGTTGACGGGGATTGGCAACAAATAGTGATCAGATCGAATCTTGTGTATTAATTCAGATTTTTATTTATTTAATTTATGAATAACCTGCCAAGTTTTCTGAGACTGTAAGTAACAGGTAATGCTCTTTAGCTCTGGTGTATGACACGATCCTCATCAAAGGACATCATTCCATAGGATCCAGAGTTGGAGAAATACTTGTGCCTTAGAAAGAAAGAACTTGCAGAAAGGATCTCAGAGCAATCTTCTAATCAAAGAATCATGGTTGAAAATCGACGAAATGCTGATATTGACAATCCACTCAACCCCAATCATGGGAATGGTCCACCACCTACTATTACGGTTCACATTTTGTGGGTGGGGTTAGCGTTCGAAAAGCTACTAGGAGGTAGTTGGTGCTCTTTTGAACTTATTTTTGAAAAAGAGGCGCCACCTAATTTTTAGGAAATTAGGAAAACCGTGTTCAAAGGATTTATTCAGAAGCCGTGAAAAAGCCTTTGTAACCAATATTCTAGGTGAGGTTCTGGTGATCCCTAGGGAAGATGTTAGGAACCCTAGTATTAAGGATCCGGTCTGGTGATCCCTAGGGAAGGTGTTAGGCACCCTATTATTAAGGATCCGTAGTATATGGTTGACCTTTGAATTCCAATGTGTGAATTATGCATGAACTATTTGTATTGTGTGTAATTTCCCGCATTTATAAGATATTGTCATTCAGCATATCATTTGGGTTTTTGAAAAGAATCAAATATATCCCCTTTATATAAGGGTACTTTAGGTTTGGATTTGTAATATCCAGATTTCCATTTTATGTATCAGGATAGTATATTTTATTTTGAAAAGTGCCAACTCATCTGGATTTGTAAATATATATATATATATATATATATATATAAAAATCCTTTTTATGTCCATACATAACTCTCGTATTGTTATTCTTGGTCAGACCATATACTACTCCAAAACATCCCGTTCTAGATCCTCGTATTTACAGGTGCGTTTCATTTTATTTCAATAAGTCCAGTTTATAAAATGATTTGATTTTTTTATTTTTTCTCGGGTCCGTATATATGTAAGCGAAATTGATTTTGGTTTGAGTTGGGCTTGGGCTAAAAATCTTCTTTTTTTGTTTTATGAAAAGTATTTTAGTTGGGGCTTGGCCCAAAGTCCGGTTCACACTTGTTGGGTCCTGGCCCAAAATACTTATTCGTTTAGATTGGGCTTCAGCCCAGAAATTGTTTTCTTCTCGGATTCAGTCTGGTTCATATGTATTTGAAACCTTTTCCTTTCGATAAAACAAACTGGTTTGTGGTCTTGAAAACAATATCCATAACAATTTAGATTTTTGAAATCATTTGTCTTTTAATCAAAACTTGTATTGCAAAAGATCATTTTTGTTCTCGAGTTTTCAAAGTTGTCACATTTATTTCGGGGTTTTGAAAATCGTTTGGGGACTTAAAGTCTATTGAACGGCATATGCACCGTTGTCCTAAGACGACTAGCTCTAATCATAATGGATTCCAATAGTAATATTAGTTTTACAACTACACAAATACAGTACCAATTTTCTCGAAATATATAACAAAAATAATAAAAGGAAGGTTAGGGGAGGGGCGTACCAAGCCCCTAGTTGACCAATTTTACCTATGGTTGGGCATTCAACGCAATCACGTACATATTAGCTTCCCTTTCATGTTGATGAACTGCTTTTGCTATGAAAGAAGAGCCTGTTGGGCCTCAGCCCAAAAGGGAGGTTTTACCGGCCTAAATGGCCCACGAGGTGGAGGAGAAAAGGGGAAAAGAAAAACCCGGTTAGAATTAATTTTATGAACTTATCGCAAATATACATATACACAACATGTATATACCAGAGGACAGATGCATACCTACACAGTTAATTTCAGGAAATGGGCCTGGCAGCCTAATGTAGCTTAAGCTTTTTAATGGGCTACTCCAACCCCTTTGTCCCTTTGCTTTAATTCTAAGTGTAGATATAGGCTTCCTATATTGATCTCAGATGGGCCGAGCCCAAACCTCCTCTAATCCTTTGGATTCGCTAAGTATTGAGACCTATAGACTATCTATCTCTTAAATGGCTGATATACACTTCTTATATAATTTATACACCCATATATATACATCGTATACCACTTGATATACACTTTGACATGTATATCAAGTGCATATACCTGATATACCCTTGTAAAGACTACATCTTTTATGAAGAACATCATGTATATCCTATGCATATAATTTTTCAAGCTTAAACTAATTCTTAAGAAAACCTCTTCTAATCATTAGTTAATCCTAATCCTTATTTTGATTAAACTGCACTAAGTTTGGTTGAAATCAACTCCTACTCCTCCAGGCACAATCTTTTAATTACCCCTCTTGTCTATTGGTGACACTGTACTGGACCTTGTTGCAAGCAACTCTTAATCCCTCTAAGTGAAACCTTAATCCTAAGGTTCAATTTTTAAACAATTATTGATTTAAGTTAGCCGTACTGAATTGGGTTGCAAGCAACTCCAAGTCTTTCCAGGCTTCCTTTAAACCTTTGACTCTATTAACCTCCTAGTTATTTCTTTCTTTTAGGCAAGGTGATTCTTAAGCTATCCTCAAACATGTCTGATTCCTAATCTACTTAACAAATTTCTAATATATGAAAACATTAGAGTAGGCTAGATTCAAACTCAAAGGGGTCCCAAACATACTTTAGAACAACTATAATCAAAGGACTACATTCAGTGAGACCTAGCAGTGCAAGTAAACCATATACTGCCATTACCCATCTTATACACAAAGGGATAGCTCAAGGCAAGTTTCAGGAACTTAGAATCATTTCTAAGATAAGTTGAACAATTCATGACCCTGAAATCAGTTTTAGACCTGCCTAGACTAAAGGGGAGATTCATCAGAGTTATGCTCCACTCTGTTCTTTCTTTCAGTTATCAGGAAACACAAATAATAAGCAGGCTAGCCTAAACTATCCCAACAGGTTCATTTTTTAACCCGAAACAACCAATTTTGTGCAAGACAAGCTCATTTTTGACCCACCCTTTGATCCAATGATGAGAATTGAAGGCCGAATGTGCCCATATGGCAAACATATACCCATAGACTTATAGGGCATGCCATGACCCCTTTTATTTGGAAAAGAGATACTATGAACTAAGTAATACTTGGTTCATTTCTTAATCTTCTCTTTAAGGTACCTTTAAAAGGCTTCCCTATGTCAAGTGGCTCATAGCTTGCATATTCGCACCTATGATCCTATCAACTCAGCATTAAACCAATCCAAATATACTAAAGTGTGAGGAAACTGAGATTTCCAAACCAAAAAAGATTAAGTTCTTATTTGAAACAGTTTCTAATCTCTTTAGTCACAACAAAGTCCTATCAAATCTATATGTTCCAATCTGAGTTGATTTTATAGCATGGTATATGTCAGAACAGTATAGATGCAGACTTCAACTGATAAAAAAATTTAGGCATTAAGATAAATTGATTTCTTAATAGGTTAACTCAGGACAAAGACACATCAATTTCCACTTGAACATCTTTTCCAACCCCTTACTTTGTCTATTGTCAACATATGCTTGAGTATTTGAATAACAACTTCACAAATGACATAAAAAGTTTATGCAAAGCAATCTAGGAAGACTTAAGGATTCATATCATAAACTCAATCTTATGGCTTAAGTTATCCAGGATTGATAAGAACACATAAAGGGTTGGGGAGGGAACGGGAGCAAACACAGCTTCCCAGCATCCATACTCCTTAACCTCTTGACTTCAAATTAGTCACATCAGCTAACTTATCAAAAACAGACCAGGTTCAAAGCATAGGAAGGACTAGAGTAGACTCATTAAGACTTATATATTCAAGTTAACAGGCTTTATCAAAGGATTTAGACACTCATAATACTAACAGCCAGATCAGTTTCATTCTTTGAGCCAACTAGTTCATCTTAGTCAATATTGTAGGAAGTCTATGTGATCAAGCTATATTCAAGGTCAATACAGGTAACACCATGTTCTTGTGATTCTACATTTATAAGTCATTTTAAACCAGTTTTGGTGATCAAAATGATGCTGACTCAACTTCTTATTTTTTTAGTTTCAAACTCAGTTCACAACCTTCTGATTATCAAGTTACCTCATTCCACTTCTTATAACCAAAGCCAAGGGTTAAACCAAATGCCTATTTCCAGTTTCAAAACTCCACCCAAACTCGCTTGATTATATCATTTTTATTTCATTCAAGGTGATCAGTTATTAGGAACCAATTCAAACAAATCATAACAGATCTTGATTAAATCATGGAATTAAGGCTTATATTCAAACAAAGATGAGCAAGTACATAGGTAATCTAGATGAACAACAACTAAAGCATAACTAGCATACTTAAGCTAAACAGAACACCATATAACATGAGCCTGAGCAGATCATCTCTTTATTAATGTTTGACTAATCCTAATACTAAACTAAATAGCACATCATACAAAAAGCAATTAAACTAAACAAAACATTACTTAAACCCTAATCAGACTAAGCGAGAACGAAATAAACAACAAGATAACAAATTACCTTTTGCTACTGCAGCAGGCTTCAAAAATGAATTTGGAGCTCTTTTATGCTTCCAAAATCAATAACTTGGCCACAAATAAAAACAAGCAATTAAAATTTGAAATTGAAGACTCAAACTTTGAAAGTCAAGTCAAAATTTTAAACTGAAACCCTAATTTTAAGTCTCAAATACTCAAAATTTGGGTGTATGTGTATGTGTTGGTGTCGGTGTCTAGGTTTGTGTGTTGTGACTTTGGATTGAACCCCAAATCTGGATGAAACCCTAGCAATTTTTGATATGGGAGTTTGTAAAATTTTGGAAATTTATATGCTCGACTAAGATTAAACGGCTCAGATTGATGCAAAATAATAACAAAGGGTTCAATTTTAGCCTCTTTTGGATTGATCCAACTCGTATTGAACCAACCAATAGAAAACAGTGATTCAAATTGGAAAACAACAAATGTAATTAAAGAAAAATAGTTCTTTGACCGTGAACCACAGTGAAAAGGGGAAAAAAAGAGAAGAATAAATTGTGTTTAAGGCGAGATAAGGTGGAAGAGGGTGGTACTTTGTGAAGCATTAAATAATTTGCTTAAATTGGCTATACAAAGCCTGAACGATGCTGATGCCTCTGTCGAATTGCCATTTTTGGCCTGAATGAAAAGGAGAGAGAAAGTGGAGTGAAGGGCGTGCAGCTAGGGTTACAAAACCCAAGCTGAATCGTGTGATTTCCCCCTTAAGGGGTCCGTTTGGTTGATGCCTTATGGTTATATAGGAGGCTTTGTTAGGCCAAGTCATATATATATATATATATATATATATATATATATATATATATATATATATATATATGTGTGTGTGTGTGTGTGTGTGTGTGTGTGTGTGTCCTTTAACGGATCGGACCCAACTGAACTTAAAATAGGCGGCCCAAGTGTTACTATACCTATATATATGTGTTATGTATATCCTCGATGTATACCCACATATATATATGGTATATCCACTGAATTCCAGGCAAATAGTTGAACACTATAATTATGAAAATAGGGGCTTTTTAACTAGTTCAAATTGTTTTAATTAAAACCAAGTTGAACTCCACGAAAATAATTAAACTCTAATCCACACGCTTAATTATAAAAAATTAAAATACACTTATTGTTTTATACTTAATTAATTCAAGTCCCTTGACTTTGACGAAGTAGAATACTTAATGGCCAATTGCAATTGCTAGAAATAAATGACTCATAATTGTTTTGCTTTTTCTGAGAAAATAAATGAACATTCTTGAATTTCTTAAAAATATATGAAAATGTAAAAATGATATGCGGTTGTATTCTTGTTGGTGTTTTTTGCCAAATGAAATGGCAAAATGTCACCGGGATTATGTTTTGCAAAATGATGTTTGACTTAGATGATGCATATTTTACTTTGTCTGCGGTTCCGGGACTCTGAATAATTAAATAAAATTATCAGAGCTCAAAAATTAGGTGTCAACAACTGCCTCTTCGTTGTGCGGGGATAGCAAGGCCATCTGCGGGCAACGAAATTTGACAACCCTGATTTTTCGCCGACCAATTCAAAGTGATTTCCTTTTTTATGCAAAGTTTCAAAGCGATGGACAGACCCTGGTCTCTGGGTTTCCTACATATCTCGGCCTGTACGAGAATTCAGGCCATTTGTAGTTTGACTCAACTAGACCTCTAAGTGATGTAGAGAAAAGTCCCGAGATTTTCAGCATTGTGAATGAGATATCTCAATATGGCTTGTTAGAATGTAACCGACTCTCTGGTTTTGAGCCCACCTACATATCTCTGGTTTCTGGAAATCAGGTCACATGTTGTCCGACTCGCTAGGGAAAAGGGTATTCCTTATGCGGGAACGCCTTCTGATTTTTCGGTGTGTATCTAACTGGTTGCGAGCTTTTTATAAAATAAACAGACAAAATTGTGGCTGATTCTGAGATTGGATGGCTTCCAAATCCTAGCCGGAGAGCTTGACTCTCATGGCCACCCTATCTTGACCGGCTGCGTAAGAAAAAGTTTCACGTTTGCTCTGCAAGGGTCTGGATCCGGTTCAGCATGCCTGCTCCTTCTTGGCATCTCTGTACCTGCTTCCATATGTTAACAACATTGCAGATATACCACGTGATTTATGCATGATCTCTTTGACGAACGACCCTCTTAGGCTGCTTTTCTTGAATGAATGACCCTTTTGGAGAATCTTGTTTGTATGAATGGCCCTCTTGGCAGTGCTTGTTTGTATTATTGAATGGTCCTCTCGACATGGACCTCTTGGCAGTGCTTGTTTGTATGAATGTATTGCCCTGTCGGCATGGCCCTCTTGGCAGTGCTTGTTTGTATGAATGAATGACCTTTTTGGCATGGCCCTCTTGGTAGTGCTTGTTTGTATGAATGAATGGCCCTTTTGGTATGCAGATGACAGATATGGCCCTTGTGGCTGGATAATCTTTCTTTTATCCATAGTGTTGGCTTTGACCCTTGTGGTCGGATATGCCCTTTTGTCCTTTGTCATGACCCTCTTGGTCGGATGTGTCCTTATGCTCATTCATTGTGACCTTCTTGATCAAATATGTCTTTATGCTCATTCATTGTGACCTTCTTGGTCGGATATGTCTTTATGCTCATTCATTGTGACCTTCTTGGTTAGATATGTCTTTATGCTCATTCATTGTGACCTTCTTGGTCGGATATGTCTTTACGCTCATTTGTTGTGACCTTCTTGGTCAGATGTATCCTTTCCATTCATTCCTCGCGGCCCTCTTGGTCAGTCATGTCTTTCTCGTCCCTTTATCTTACGACCCCCTTGGTCAAATACGTCTTTGTCATTCATTCTTTGTGACCCTCTCGGTCAGATATGTCTTTTCCCTTCGTTTGTCTTATGGCCATCAATATTTTGTTGAGCTACTTTTCCCTTTCATCACGAGTGAACACAGTTAATGATATAGCTGCCTTCCCGAAGACATTTGAGAACCTATATCCACAAAAATAAGTTATTTTTTAGTTTCCTAAGAGGCCGATTAGTGTCGTCTCTCCTCCCAGTGTCCTTCTCTTGACTGCTTCTCTGAATTCATTCCTCTTGGATTTGATATTTCGAGGGATGATTTTTTAGAATAAACTTATGCTAATCGTTGTTTGAAAAATCTAAAGACAAAGTTATAAAATATGTATCGTTTTCTTTGAAAATCTTGTTTTAATTTTAATGTCATGACATGTGTTTTCGAACGAGGTTCTCCGATCTTCCGGGAAGTTCTGATGTTAAATTTCTGAACTGATAGAATTTTTGAGCTCCTTCTCAAAAATTTGGCCCCAGTTTCAGGTCTTGTGTTGCTTGACTCTTGCATCGTCTTGACGCGAAGGAATTTTTGAGGTTCCCTCAAACACTCTACCCCAATGTCTTTGCCCGTGCCGATCGTCTTCTTCTGTTGATGGTTATGAAAGGAATTTTTGAGTTCCCCTCAAAAATTTTGCCCCAGTTTCTGGGCTGATGTTGGTTGACTCTTGCGTCGCTCCTTGTTATCTAATTTTGCATCTTCCTTCCAAATTCCATGTCTTTGAGGCTTCCTAAGGGTTTCTTGGATTTTTCTTTTGTGACGACCGAGCTAGAAAGCGCCTAAATATCCTGTCGCAGCAAGAATCAGGTCGAACGTTGTTCGAAAAAGAGTAATTGAGATTTTGGTTTTTACTAATAATGCGATCGAGTTCGATGTAGACTGCCTACGTATCCCACTGTGGGAAAGTCAGGTCATTGCGTAGTTCATATTACATCGAGTCATTGTTTTTCCTATTCTATTACAAAAGTGCGATTATAATGTAACGACCCGTTTGATCGTTATAGCCCTTTCGGTGCTTTTAACCCTTTTTCGAGCATGTTTAGCTCACATTTGATCCGAGAGGACCGTTGACACACTTCCCGAGGTCTTTGGATATGATTTGGCTAATTTTATGGGAAATTTGAGCTTAAGTGAAAAAGAGTTGACTCAAAGTTGACTTTTTGACAAAAGGACCTTTTTCAGGAATCCTTCAATTACGAGAGGTCCTTATGATCTTTTAGAACTTGTGTGTATATTTGGTTTGATTCCCAATGCACTCGGGTGCATTTTGAGACTTGGGTTCGGAAGCTAGTTTTGAGGTATTACAGGTTGACTCGGTCAACGAGACCTCCGTTGGAAATTCCTAGGCCACGAGTGCGTTCGTAGCATGTTTTTATGTATGTCTGTGTATATGATTTGTGAGCAGATGGTCTCAGGTAATAGTCAAAATTTCGAGTTGAGTTGATGGAATTTGGGGAATTTCTGGTGTCTGGTGACCCGCTATAGCAGCATCAGGACCGCGGCAGCGGCACCACTATAACGGTGACTCTGCAGTTGTAGCGGCATTGTACATTGGGCATGGATAGTAGAAGCGGTCATAGGACCGCGGAAGCGGGACTGCTGAAGCTCTACAGTGAGCGCGAAAGCGAATGATGAGCAGTTGAGTTCATTAAATGTGTGTTAAAAGCCCTATGTCTTTCATTCAATACCACTCCGAAAATAGAGCTATTGGGAGCATTTCAAGGCATTTCTTGGGGGGAAATCATTGTGGTAAGTCCTTCCATCTTCATTGCTATTCCAAATTCCATTAATCATCAAAGGAAACCTCCAAATCATGTTAGTTTAATAAAGAACTTGAGGATTAAAAGAGGGTTTTATGGGTTCTTTCCTAAATGATTTCTAGACTATAAAACCTTGAATTATTGATTGGGTTAATCATGGAATTGATGATTAGAACTATTATTGCATGATTCCTTCCTAGCTAGTGGCTAATTACGAAATTGGAAGTTAGGATTCATACCTAGATTTGGTGGTTTTGCCTAGAATCCAAATTTAAGTGATTTGTTAGTTATTTTATTTTATAATTGATGGGAATTGATCACCTTGTACATTAATTTGATGTTGAGACCTATAGATTCCTAATTTCATCTTTTTAGTTCATAAATCCCATTCTATAGGTTGGGATTTGGGTCTTGAATAGAAGTAAGGATTGACTGATGTTTCTTCTTGATTCTAATTTCATAATTCGGATATGATTAGACTTCCATTATAACGAGGCTCAAAGGAAGGGAAAGACTAAGGTTTGACTATTGGAGACTTTGTTATTCGGCTTTCCAGGGAGGTTATAGTTTACCTTATGGTGAGACTTCGATTAAAGAAGCATATGTTTAGATGATATTGTCGGAGAATGCATGTAAACCTTCGGATATGAAGTTAGGTTGGATATTGCCTTAGGTTGGGCCTTGTTGGATGATTTGAGGGCTAGCCACCCCGTTGCGTTATTGACTTATCTTGTTCTATTTACTTATTTGCTCGTGGTCACGTTGAGACATTGAATATTTGTGATTAGTAATATCATGATTATGATATTGCCGTACCTTACTTTGATTTGATATTGAGATGAGATTTGTGATTCCATTGTGGCTTATTGTGCAGTCTTGTTATTGATATTACTTGTGTGCCATGTATGGTACTGTTTGGGATTGAATTGGTTATTTGATATTACATTGCATTGGATTCATACTCATTTCCATGATACATTAATATTGCCTTATTATGGTACTAAGGATGGAAAGTAAGAAGGAAATACATATGCATTGAGACATATTTGATACGAGTCATCTCTGGGCTGTGTGCGGAATGACTGATATGAGGCGTATTGGTTGGATATGGAGTCATCACTGGGCTATGTGCGGAGTGACTGGTACATGGACTTCACGGGTCCCCCATGGGTTGTGCTACCGAGATGTGATGTTCCATCGTCGGAGTACATGTGTACGGTGTATATGCATTGCATTCATCATTCATACATTATTGCATTGGATTGTACCTCTTGGTTTTTTGTGATAAAGTTGTGATATGATTGTGATATCTTTGGTTTGGATTGGTTATCTTTGAGACTTGCCACAGTTGGGTTTAGATGCTATAACATAGGTGATGACTTGTATTGTGGTTATTGATTCATGTTGGCTTGTACTTTATTGTTTTACGTGTTTATCTTGCTTTGTTGTCTTTTTATACGTTAGCTTGTCTTAGTCTGCCTATGATACCTACCAGTACGTGTAGTTTGTACTGACCTACATTTGTTGCATTCTTTTATGAATGCAGAGTACCAGGTTGGATCCGCTTCTACCACTCGTGGCTGATAGTTCGAGGTTGTTGATTCGAGTTTATTTAGGGTGAGCATGAGGACATTTGCGGCCCAAAGACTCTTCCTACTACTTATGTCTTACTTTTCATTCTGTGACATAATTTGAGACTACTTATGTATTATTATCACTATTCAAACTGGTAGTATTTTGGTTTAGATGCTCTTGTATGACCAGACCAGATACTGGGGTTGGATTCTCATTACCGCTACATTTCTTTATATCATTATTTTGAGACTTACGTTATTCTATTTTCTTCTGCTTTTTTTGTGTTTTATAATTGTGTAACGACCCGTTTGGTCATTATAGTCTTTTCGATACTTTTGACCCTTCCCCAAGTTTGTTTAGCTCATATTTGACCCAAGGAGACTGTTGACACGCTTCTCAAAGTCTTTGGATATAATTTGGGTGACTTTTTGGAAAAATTTAGGCTTAAAGCAAAAAAGAGTTGACTCAAAGTTGACTTTTGGGTAAACGGAACTTTTTCGGGAATCTGTCAATTCTGATAGGTTCGGATTGTCTTTTAGAACTCGTGTGTATATTTGGTTTGGTTCCCAATGCACTCGGGTGCATTTGGGACTTGGGTTTGGAAGTTGGTTTTGAGGTATCGGGGGTTGACTCGGTCAATGAGGCCTCCGTTAGGAATTTCGAGGCCACGAGTGCATTCGTAGCATGTTTTTATGTATGTATGCATATATGGTATGTGAGCAGGTGGCCTCGGGTGAAAGTCAGGATTTCAGGTTGAGATTGTGAAACTTGGGGGATTTTGGTGTCTGGTGCCCACTATGGCGACACAAAGGCCGCGGTAGCGGTACCGCTTTAGCGGTGACCCTATCACTATAGCGGTCTGGAACGATTTGGGCATGACCGCCGAAGTGGTCACAGGACCGCAGAAGCAGTGCCACTGAAACGGTAGAGTTGGCGCGGAAGTGGTGACGGGCAGTTAGATTCATTAAATGAGTGTTAAAAGCCCTAAGTTCTTCATTCATTGCTATTCCAAAAATAGAGCTATTGGGAGCATTTCAAGGCATTTCTTGGGGGAAAATCATTGTGGTAAGTCCTTCCATCTTCATTGCTATTCCATATTCCATTGATCACCATAGGAATCCATTAATCATGCTAGTTTCCTTAAGAATGGTGGATTGAAAGAGGGTTTTGTGGTTCTTCATGCTAGGCTATTAAATCTTGATTTTTTGATTGGGTTAGCTTCATTAAGCATGAAATTAATGATTAGAATCTATAATTGCATGATTCCTTTCTAATTTGTGGCTAATTTATGGAATTGGAAGTTAGGGTTCATACCCAAATTTGGAGGTTTTGGCTAGAATCTGAATTTAAGTGATTTGTTAGTTCTCCTAACTTATAATTAATGGTAATTGATCACCTAGCACACTAATTTCATGTTGAGACCTATAGATTCCTTATTCCATATTTTCAGTTCATAAACCCCATTCCATAGATTGGTATTTGGGTCTTGAATAGATGTAAGGTTTGAATGATGTTTTTTTTTATTCTAATTTCATGATTCGGATATGTTTAGACTTCCATTATCTCGAGGCTCAAAGGAAGGGAAAGATTAAGGTTTGATTATTGGAGACTTTGTTGTTCGACTCTCCATATAGGTTATGGTTTACTTTATGGTGAGACTTCGATTAGCGAAGTGTATGTTTAGATGATATTGTCGGAGAATGCATGTAAACCTTCGGGTATGAAGTTGGGTTGGATATTGTCTTTGGTTAGGCCTTGTTGTATGATTTGGGGGCTAGCCACCCCATTGTGTTCTTGATTTATCTTGATCTATTTACTTATTGGCTCGTTGCCACGTTCAGACATTAGGCATTTGCGACTACTGATACATCACAATTATGATATTGCGGTGCTTTACTTGATTGATATTGAGATGAGAATTGTGATTCCATTGTGGCCTATTGTGTTATATCCCGTATTTTGTACATTGGAATATTTTAAGCTAGTTGCAATAAGTTAAGGACAAGGCTATTTTCCGATTTTGTTTAATGCACAAGTTGCTTATGAATTTTATTGGATGGAAATATTAAGGAAAATTAGGGGCTAGAAGTTGAAAAAATATTTCATGAAAAGCCACAAGTGGTCTTGTGGTGGGTGTGGGCTCCCACCCATGGCTTGGCTAATTTTGATTGCCTCAAGCCATAAGAGGGGCATGTGTCCACCTTGTATTTGTAGATGCTATATATATATATATATATATATATATATATATATATATATATATATATATATATATATATATATATATATATAGATAAGTGATGACAAAGCAAGACATATTCATCATTTTCACAACTCTAGAAACTTGGAGAGAGAAGAGAGAATTCGGCCATGGCAAGCCGAAAATTTGGTGTACCTAAATATTGATCAAAAAATAATTTTCTTCTAGTATTCCAACCAATTGGAAGGTCCCTAATAACGTGAAATAGTTGTTGGAGCAAGCAAAGCATTCATTCTTGCAATTTACAAACCCTAGCCAAGTTGAGAAGTTAAAGAGGTAAGGTTTAATCTCCTTTTACATGTGTTATGGATGATTTGTGCATGTTGTAGTGTGTAGAAATGAATGAAATTCATGGAACCATAGGTGTTGGTACTTAGCCGTGTAGGGGTCTTTTGGTGTAGAGGTGAGGAACTAAATATACTTAGTGTTTTGGTTGTTGTTGTTGTTGTGGATTCTATGATGCACATGAAGCTTTAATGGCTCAAGTTGGAGTTGTAATTGTTTTGGGCTGTTGTAGAAGCTAATATGATGTTCATATCATTTCTTGCATTTGTGTGGATAATGTTGTTAACGTGCGGTTGTTGGTATAATTCATGAATTTGGAAGTGAGGAATGTGTTGTTGTTGTTCTTATGGAGTTTGGAAGATTGCGGGTTGTGTTGTGTGTGGTTGATTTGAATGTAAATGAAATGCCGTCGAACTATGTGGAAGAAAGTTACTAACGTTAGAATACATTTTGAATTAATTGTTGGTATTGTTGTTGATGATTTGGCCGAGTGGAATTCTCGGGGTTTGTTGAATTTATAAAGGAATTGCTGCCCGAATTTCTATAAATGAAGTGCTAGCTTAGGATTGGATTCCTAAGTACCTATAGCTAATGTTTGGTATCTACTGACGTTGTTATAGATCTTGGGAAGCCCAAGACTTAAGTTCGGATTAGCTTAGGAAGCGGACAAGGTATGTAAAGCTATCCCTTCTTTCTTTTGGCATGTCTTAGATGTAAGTAAGATACGATACGAGCCTCGGGGTAACTCTATTCATAAGTTCCGAGCATGTCTACGATTCTTATTCACCTCTTGATATTAGCATTCTTAATATCGTCGGGCTATTGCCCTCGAGTCTTTGCATGATTGGACAGCACATGGTGCATAAAGAGACCCTATTCCTAAAGGGGTTCTATAATGAATAATGTCCCTAACTTTCATAAACGGGCTCGGATTGCTTTGATTCGTTCGTAGAGGATTCTATAACGAATAATGTCCGTAACTTTCATGGGCGGGCTTGGACTGGGTTGATACATGTCTACGACCCCTGAGATTCTCTTTAACGTAGTCCTAATGGCATTTAGAACGGATTTAACATGACTATCGTTTGATACTTGAGCGTTGATTTGTCTACTTATTCATAGAGTCTTAAAAGATGATTTATATGCATATGGTTTCTCACTGCTCTGCTCGTGCTTGCTGTTATTACCTCTTTCACTGAGTCCCGAGCCCGGGACACGTATTCGTGCACAACTCCACCGCATTATTCACCGAGTCCCTCACTAGAGGGCGGAACACGTTATATGTATATGTATATGATGATATGATGACATGATGATATGATGATACGGGGATGGCGGCCAGGATGGCATATGATGTTTCTATTCACCGAGTCCCTCACTAGAGGGCCGGGACACGTTATATGTACATGTATATGATGATTTTATTTACCGAGTCCCTCACTAGAGGGCCGGGACACATTATATATGCATATGTACATGATGATTATTTACTTATGTCACTCAGTCCCATAATGGGCCAGGTATGATATTGCCACGCATGATTTATGTTTCAGAGGCAAGCCTTATGGTTTCCGGTTATTGTACTAATTTTCTATACTCCTTATTTCAGTATGATCCTGTTTACTGTATTTCATGCTCTACATGCTCAGTACATATTCCGTACTGACCCTCTTTCTTCTGGGGGGCTGCGTTTCATGCCCGCAGGTACAGATACTCATTTTGGTGACCCGTCAGCTTAGGACTTCCATTCAGCTGCCTTGGAGTGCTCCCTTGTTCTGGAGCCTATATTTTGGTACAGACTCTTTCGTTGTATATATATATATATGTCTATTCAGGGGTACGGCAGGCCCTGTCCCGTCATATGATACTGTCGCTACTCTTAGAGGTCTATAGACATATGTGTGGGTTGTGAGAAGTTATTGTTCGGTCAAGTCTGTGTGATTTGTGTTTGGGACGTTTCCCTATGTTATGACAGCCCTGCCGGCTTATGTATGATATTATCTGCTGAAAAAATTGTGACTGCGATATGTATATCTATATGCGATAGCTTTGGGGCGCCGTCTTGCCTTTCTGTATGTATAAGTTCTTGTTATGCTGGTTGTGGACTGATTGTAGTTAGCAGGTGTGTACGAGTGCCCAGCTCGGGCCTTTGGTCACGGCCTACGGGGTTGGGTCGTGACATATTGTGTAGCCTTATTATTGATATCACTTGTGTGCCCTATGTGGTACTATTTGGGATTGAATTGACTGTTGATATTACATTGCCTTGTGTTCATACTCATTTCCATTATATTGCATGGTTATGGTACTGATGATGATAAGTGAGAGAGTGTAGCCTCCGAGGTCTTTGCCCGAGAGCGTAAAAGAATGATGAGAGTCTGTGATCCGAGGTCATTTACTGGAGCGGAATGAGCGTATGTTGCCCAAGGTTTATTGACGGGAACGAATGTGTGTACGATGCCCGGGGTTTCTTGCATGGATCGAGAGGGTGCTCATTATCCGGGGTCATTTTTCCGAGCGAGTAGTACACGGACTTCGAGGACCCCCCATGGGTTGTACTGTCGAGATGTGATGTTCCATTGTGGGAGCACGTGTGTATGGTGCATATTCATTGCATTCATCATACATAGATTATTGAATTGCATTGTGTCTTTTGGTTTCCGGTGATATGTTGTGATACGATTGTGATATACTGGTTCAGAATGATTATATTGAGACTTGGCACAGTTGGGCTTAGATGCTATAACATAGGTGATGACTTGTTGTGGTATGATTGTGATGTACTAGTTTGGATTGATTGTACTACGACCCCATTTTTCTATTTTCAAACAATATGCACAACTCAAGAATGCTACGACTAACAATGATGCTTCAATGCATGACATTACATTATTGAACATATTATGATGCACACAAACGCTACTTTAGGCGATCACTTCATTTTGATCAATTCTCATCCTTATGCCCTCACATAGACCAAAGAACGTCCCAACACACATATATACAACAATAATGGGACAAAGACAAAAGAGAAGAGAAAAACATTCACACTCACAAAGAAGTTCATATCTACACATGTAAATACCATAAGCTTGCCCTTATTGTCTATGCTTTCATCCTAGGTTCGTTCAGTTGTGATCACGTTAGGACTTGTTTCTGCCTTGTAATGTAGGCTTAGGGACTGGTAGGACACTTTTTGGGTATTAGTGACTAAGCCTCCTTGAACACTACAACATTTCCTAACCTTAACTCGCCTCTTATTCAACCCCTTCATTTTCTTTCAAGTTTTCAACCTCGATGTGATTTTATTCCTAATCTTTACAATTCTTTTTGTGTTACACTTTTCTGATTTTTCTGTTTTTATTTTTATTTTTATTTTATATATGGGACCACCACATCGAATCTCAACTAGCAAGCTCCACCACCCCCAACTTATGTTTTTAACATCTACTTCATATTTATTTCACCCCTAACTTAGGCATTTTTCCTCATCCATCTAGTAGCATCAAGGAGGGAACGGGTGAGAAGATGGATTGATTTCACAAAGGGTAAGGTTTCATTATTGGCTAGCCAAGAAAAAGGTCAAAAAGGGAAAACTAGGGATATTTACAATTATATGGTCAGGCTTATTTTGTCACGACCCAACTAGAGGGCCATGACGAGTACCCGGAGCTAGCATACCGAGCACCACCTATTAGACTTATCATCAAACTCAACCTGAACATACATTATTCTCAACATAAGCTTATCATGAAGTGATCTTCGAATATCTTTCAAAACATATATGTACATACGCCTACGAGGATACAAAATGATAAACATAGAATATACACTAAGAGGTCACATAACACCTACTACCGACACATAAGTATCTACGAGCCTCTAACTGGAGTACTGAAATCATAAGGACGGGACAGGACCCCGCCATGCCCCAAATATGTACACAAACGAATATACCAATAAGCGGCAACTCCAGGGTAGTGGAGTGTTCCTGTATATCTGCTAATAAAGCTCCTAGGTGTATGTCTTTGTCTCCCTGTCTACCTGCGGGCATGAACACAGCGTCCATAAAAGAAAAGACGTCAGTACGAACAATGTACTAAGTATGCAAGGCATGTATATCGACATAATAAATAAATAAGAGAACAAAAGATGAAGAGATAACCTGTAACTGATTGCCTCTTAAGGCGGAATCATGCATGCTAACTTTTATATTCAACACATCATCATAACATACACACACACACACACACACACACACACACACACATATATATATATATATATATATATATATATATAAACTACCCAACCATATAGGTACGGTGTGATCAACATTAGCTCACGTCCGGGGTAACCATCTCATGCCGCCCACTAGTGGTGTCTGCCCGGCCAACTGAGTAATTATCATCATAGCTACCCACTACGCCCATCGTCGTGGTGTCTGCCCGGCCAACTAGTCACGGTGTAAATTCACATATACATAACATAAAGCATGCATGAGATCTCAAGTAAAAGTTTTAACTCTATCGGAGTGACGTAAGGTCGGTAACCTCTGATTATATTATGGAACATTCATCATCACTATGTCTCACCTTGAAGGAACTAGTATTATGAGATGAGATTGGCAATAATGAATAACATCAAGGGAATCATAAAATAAGATCATCAATCTCATAATAGCATCAATTCATAAGCTGTGGAATCTCTCGAATTAAGATCATCATCATCATCATTATCATAGAACATATCTTATCTCTATCTCATAAGAAGCACTTAGGAATCTTGGATTCTCAACTTTTGGAATGTAGGAAGGTCATGGAAGTATGTAGGAAATGGTAACATAGGAGTCATGACTTTGAAAGAAAAGGATTAGCCTTAACAAACCTTGACGTCTTCTTAACGACTACACGTTCTCCTTGCAAGCTCACGACTCTACATTCAAGAGAATTTATACTAAAATTAGATAAGTGAAGGTACGATTAAGTTTAAGCTAAAGCGACTAAAAGCTAACAAAAATTGGGCGGCATTTCCTTTGTTTCTACCACTTCCTCCATCTGGTAACCAACTCCCAAACATCGATAACAACACCCATAATATCATAATCAATAGACTTCTTCAAATTAAGCATTGTTTAATTCTCAAGACTCCCTTTCAAAGTCGTCCATAATCATAACTACAACACACACCATATTCACTTCCATATAATACTTCCTCAACATCATTAGTGTCATTCACAACAAGCTTATACTCCTAGCATACTATGAATCATGACTCAAGTTAACTTACTACTCAAAATACCATTATTTCCATAGTTGAACTTCGTATTACCCTTCCTTCCTTTATTCAAGTTATTCAACAACCAAATACTCTTAATAGCATGAAATAGGTGTGAAAATCACCTTTGATCATAGAAGAATGAACTTTGGATGAATATACTACACTTGAGCGAAACCCCAACTTCAATACCAAAGGGAATATTGACTTCTACAAACCCTAGTGAGCTTCTTTGCACTTGATTCTCTTGATTCTTAGTATTTAATCCTTGATTTCTCTTGGGTTTGTGTTGATATGGTGTGTGGAATATTATAGAGCTCTCAAGAGTTGTGGAGAAGATGGGAAATGAAAAATAAGAGCTTGGGCCATCTATTTATATCAAGAAAAAAAGCTGCCCGACGTGATTATACAGACACTTATACGGTCCGTATAAGTGACCGTATAATACCACCAGTGATGACCCTTCACTGTAACTATTATACAGACCTTATACGGACCGTATAAAGTTATACAAACAGTATAAGTGGTCGTATTACTCACCTTTTCCAAAATTGTTTTCGTCGATTCGTTTGATCTCAAAACCTTATGGAGTCTTCTTGGCACTTATTTAACACTACATTGACCATCTAAGGAGCCCTATAACTCCTTCCCAAGACAATAATAAATAATTGTTAACTCGATAATTGCAAAAATCTCCCCATACATGACTTATACTTTGCTTCCTTCGAAAAACTTAGTTTCACCGAGTCTTATAACTTCAAAATCTTGTCATATGCACCTTAAAGCTACCAAATGCCCTCCTTAAAGTCATAAGGAATTCATTTCCACCTCAATCTTGCATTAGTCTATTCATAGCACAACAGCCCAAATTTTCGAAGTGTAACACTCTCCCCCCTTAGGAACATTCGTCCTCAAATGTTAGGTTCCGGAGGATTCTACAAAAATTTAGCCAGAGTTTCCCTTATAATATGGCACTAACATCCTGTCACAGCAACCCAATATAACATCGCCTCACAGGGATACAATATAACAGCAAGAAACATGGCCAGGCACGACCCAAAAGCATTAAAAGAAAGCATTACATACCTGGGGAAAATGGCATCTCATCTTGAACTTCTTCTGGGGGTGGGAATAAATATGGATATCTAGACTTCATATCTTCTTCTGCTTCCTAAGTCATCTCTTCTCTGTTATTGTTTCTCCACAGGACCTTAACTGAGGCTACGTCTTTAGTTCTGAGCTTTCGCACTTGCCTATCTAGTATGGCAATGGGTACTTCTTCATAAGCCAAATTCTCGGTAACTTCAACATCATCTACAGGCACAATTCTAGAAGGATCTCTTACACACTTACGGAGCATCGACACATGAAAAACTGGGTGGACTGATTCAAGCTCTAGAGGTAGATCTAGTTCATAGGCCACTTGGCCTATCTTGTGCACAATCTTGTAAGGTCCAATATATCGGGGACTAAGCTTAACCTTCTTGCCGAATCTCATTACACCTTTCATCGGCGACACTTTCAGGAATACCCAATCATTAACTTGGAATTCCAAGTCTCATCGACGATGGTCCTCATAAGATTTCTGACAAATTTGGGCTGTCAACAACCGATCTTGAATAAGCTTGATCTTTTCCACTGCTTGCTGAATCAATTCAGGACCTATTAGTTGTGTCTCTCATACTTCAAACCATCCAATTGGCGATCTACACTTCCTTCTGTATAGAGCTTCATACGGGGCCATCTGGATACTGGAATGATAGCTGTTGTTATATACAAGTTCAATAAGTGGAAAATGATCATCCCAATTACCTCCAAAGTCTAACACACATGCCTGCAACATATCTTCCAAGGTCTGAATAGTGCATTTAGCTTGTCCATCAGTCTGTGGATGGAACGCTGTGCTGAGTCTCACTTGAGTTCCTAAACCTTCTTAAAAAGACTTCCAGAAATTAGCTGTAAATTGTGCTCCTCTATCAGTAATGATGGACACATGGGCACCATGAAGTCGCACTATTTCTTTAAGGTACAGCTTTGCATAATCTTCTGCTGAGTATGTAGTTCTGACTGGTAGAAAATGAGCTAACTTCGTGAGTCTATCAACAATCATCCATATGAAGTCATACTTTTGCCGGGAACAAGGTAAACCTACAATAAAATCCATGTTGATCACTTCCCATTTCCAGGTTGGAATTTCCATAGCCTCGTAACAACCCTCCCGGCTTTTGACGCTCGATTTTCACTTGTTGGCAATTTGGACATCGTAGCTACAAACTCTTGCTTATATCTTTCTTCATTCGTCCCACCAATACATTGACTTGAGATCATGGTACATATTTGTCGCTCCTGGATGAACAGAATAACGGGAATAATGGGCTTGTTCCAGAATTTGGTGGCGTAATCCTGAGACATCTGGAACACATAGCCTGCTTCGATACTTGAGAATTCCATCTGCAGAAATCTCAAATGGTGACTTCTCTTTCTGAGGGAGTGTATTTCTGTAATATCTCAACTTGGGGTCTTCATACTGACGCCTTTTCACCTCCATTACTAAGGATGAAACAGCTGGGCTATGAACAACAATTCCTGCATTACCTGGGTCTATTAAGCGAACTCCTAGGCTAGCTAGCTGGTGAAGCTCACGAACTAACTCCTTCTTCTCCGGCTAAACGTCACATAAACTGCCCATGAATTTACAGCTAAGTGATCGGCCACCACATTCGCCTTTCCGGGATGATATAAAATACTCACATCATAGTCTTTCAATAACTCTAACCACCGCCTCTATCGTAGATTTAACTCCTTCTGCTGGAAAATATACTGAAGACTCTTATGATCTGTATAAATATCAAAATGAATGCCATACAAGTAATGTCTCCATATCTTTAGTGCATGAATAACCGAAGCTAATTCAAGGTCATGGGTCGGATAATTTTCTCATGTTTCCGCAGTTGCCTGGAGGCATAGGCAATAACCTTACCGTGCTGCATCAACACACAGCCCAACCTAATACCAGAGGCATCACAATAAATCACATAGCCCTTTGATCCTTCTGGAAGTGTCAGGACTGGGGCTGAAGTCAATCTATCCTTCAATTCCTGAAAACTGCGTTCACAAGCATCCGTCCACTGAAATCTTGTCGATTTCCGAGTTAGCTTAAATCGCCAATGGCGCGAAATAGAAGAAAATCCTTCTACAAATCTTCTGTAATAACCTGCCAATCCCAGGAAGCTACGGACCTCTGTAGGTATTGTAGGCCTTGGTCAAGTCTTCAAACTTCAATTTTCTGAGTGTCTACCTGAATACCTTCAGCTGAGATGATATGGCCCAGAAAAGTTACCAAATTCAGCCAGAACTCACATTTTGAAAATTTGGCATATAATTCACGAGTCTGAAGAATTCCAAGGACAATACGTAAATGATCTGCATGCTCTGCTTCTGACCGAGAGTATACCAGAATGTCATCGATAAACACAATCACAAATAGATCTTGGAAAGGCTTGAACACATTATTCATCAAATTCATAAACACTACCGTGGCATTAGTCAAGCCAAACGACATTACCCGAAATTCATAATGACCATATCTGGTTCTGAAAGTCGTCTTTGGAATGTCTTTTTCTCTAACTCCCACTTGGTGATACCCTGATCTCAGATCTATTTTTGAAAACCACTTAGCACCCTACAATTGGTCAAACAAATCGTCGACTCTCGAAATCGAATATTTATTCTTTATCGTCACCTTATTCAATTGCCTATAGTCGATGCACATTCGCAAGGAACCATCTTTCTTTCTTACAAACAAGACAGGTGCTACCCATGGCGATGAACTAGGTCTAATAAATCCCTTCTCGAGAAAATCCTTCAGCTATGCCATTATCTCTTTCAATTCTACAGGAGTTATTCTATAAGGAGGAATAGATATAGGTTTAGTGTCCTGCAGCACATCAATGGTAAAATCAATCTCCCGTTCTGGTGGAAGACCTGAAAGTTCGTCTCGAAATACATCCGGAAACTCATTTACTAGCGGGACGAATTGAAGAGTCGGCGGCTTTGCTTCGGTGTCATGAACTCAGACTAAATGATAAATATAGCCTTTTGCAATCATCTTCCTCGCTTTCGAGATAGATATAAACCTACCTCTTTGGAGACGCCGTGTTACCTTTCCATTCAAGCACCGGTTCTCCCTGTAAATTGGAATCGAACCACTTTTTTGTTCTACAATCTACACCAGCATAAATGAGCTGCCACCAATCCATGCCCATAATATCATCGAAATCCAACATTTTCAGCTCAATCAAATCAGCTACGGTATGACGATCACACACCATAACCACACAATTTTTATATATTTGTCTAGCTATTACCGGGTCACCAACAGGAGTAGACACCTCAAAAGGCTTAATTGGCTCGAGTTTCACCCCAATATGGTCAGCAATATAAGGAGTGATATACGACAAAGTAGAACCCGGATCAATCAATGCATAAACATCATAGGAGCATAATGTAAATATACCTGTGATGACGTTAGGGGAGGACTCAAGATCCGTCGCTTCGGCTAATGCGTAAATACGGGGCCGAGGGCCACCGAACCGGATGCTCCCCTCCGCCCTCGCCACCGCCCGCCGAAGTCCGAGGAGTCCGCCCGGGGCTCACGGACGAAGAAGAACCGGGCCCATCGATCCCGCGGGCTGGGCCCCAACACTGCCACTCATCGAGGGATAATCCCGCATCATATGCCCAGTCTTACCACAGGCACAACAAGCATCTGAGGCTCGAGAACACTGACCCGAATTTAATCTACTGCACTGGCTGCATCGCGGCACCGGTGGCCTCCTCTGACTAAAATCACCTCCAAACTAAGGACCCAAAACTCTCGAACTTAGACCCGGTCCAGAATAAATGGGGAGGTCAAATCTCCTGCCAGCAAATCGAGAAAGTGCACTAGCCGCGGACTGGCCTGAATATGTGTCACGACCCAACCCCATAGGTCGTGACTAGTGCCCGAGTTGGGCACCCATACGCACTCAATAACCGAAATCAGCATACAAACAATCTACACCGACATAGAGATCATACGTGATTCCAAACTGTCACATACTAACATATAAGCCGCACAAAAGCCGGCAAGGCTATCATAATATACATAATGTAGTAAAGCATACATATACGCAGCTTGTGGAAGTAAAGTCACCAGATACCTATACATATAACGTGCCCCGGCCCTATAATGAGGGACGCAGTGAGTAAAATAATCATATCATATACATATAACGTGCCCCGCCCCTCTAGTGAGGGACGCGGTGAATAAAGTTATCATATGCCATCCTGGCCACCTCCCCATATCATCATATCATAATCATATCATATAACATGCCCCGCCTCTAGCGAGGGGCGCGTGAATCATACCGTAGAATCGTGCACGAATACACGCCCCGGCCCGGACGACTTGAAAGAGATCATAATAGCTCGCACGAGTAGGAGTCGAGAAATCACATACACAAATCATCATCACGTACTCAACAACATAATCAAACGAAATCTCATTTTAAAGCTAAATAGCAAACCAAGTCAAGTTCCTTCCGAAAATCATTCGAGAACATATCAAGTAGTACTTTAGAAATGGTAGGTACGTGTCAAGATCATATGACATAGCTTGTGGAAGTCAAAAACATAGTCGTCATAACAGACTCAATAGAATAGTCGAAGCAAACTATTATTTCAAAACCAAGACAAACGTCAAATCGAATTTTCTTTCGAATACCACTCGGGAACATATCAACCCGAATTTCGAAACCATAGTTATGTATCAAAACCATATGCGTGAGATCGTTATCATAAACTCAAAGGTAAGTAAACCGATCGTAATTGAAATCGGGATCATAATCGTATCATATTCTTTCAAAAGTCGTCAGAAGTACATAAGGAAAAGTCGCGGGACCCACGGACGGGTGTCGACCCGAGCCGGGCCCGCCTATGGAAAACATAATCATCATACATCGTGGAATCATTTTTGAGCATATCGAAGCGATCCGGTTCTGTCTGTGAAAGTTACGGACTTTCGTAGTTTTCGGAATCATTTAGGAACGAAACTCTTTTAAAACCAACCTTTTAGGCAACTTTTGAAATGTAGTCATACAAAAGCCATAGGAGCCAATATTTCATCATATCATGCATACGAAGACCAAGAAACAAATAATAATCACAGACATGGTTGGATCGCGAGAGTAGAGTTTCCTCGAGACTCGTGTCATAGCCTATTTACGACTAAGGCATGCCAAAAGAAGGAAGGGTTGCGCTTTACATACCTCAAACGCTTCCAAAGCTACTCCAAACTCAAGCTAATCACGACCTACGCCTTGGGCTCTTCAAGGTCTACAAACAAGTCATATTATGCCAAACATTAGCTATAGACATTTTGGGCATTTAATTCCAAATTAGTCCTTATTTCTACAGAAATTTGGGCAGCATTTTCCAGAATAGGCCACCCCGAGAATTTAACTCGGCCAACATCAACAACAACAACCAATCTAGCAACATCAATAATCAATCCGAAAGGCAATATAACATTAATAACCCTCTTTTTCATCATTCAACAACTTTCAATATATATGATTCAACGGCTTACGTTCAAGCCAACATTAACGCTTATACGTTCAAATACTCATCCGAATCCATATCAACAACATTCAAGAACATCTTAAACAATTCATACAATATTTCCAACATTCCAACAATTGCTCCAATTTACCCGAAAACAGCCCCAAACCCGAGAACTTCACTATAACACACTCCTCATTTCCAAATCATGATTTGCACAAACAATTCACATTCTAACAATGCTATTCTCATCAATATACAAATTACATCAAACACATAATAACCTTCAATTCAGCCCATACATTTACAACATCAATCTTGAATCATAAAAAGCTCATTTCCAACATAGAATTCATTACGACAACCACTAAAACACTAAGCGACATTAACGCGTTCTTTGTCATATAACATGACCCATTTTCGGCCAACTTATCAACATGCACATATTGATAATTCTCACTCATTTCTTCACACTACAACAATTAACATACTACCTAGAACTTAATTCATCACTTAAACACAACACAACACACACATGACTCACACGGCTATATGCTACACACACCACCTTCACTCCAACATGCCATATTTCATGATTTTCATCCATTTTAACATACTACAACATACATACAACCTTTATAACACATAAAACATGATCAAATATTACCTTTCTTCTTTAACTCCCCAAAGAGGCTAGGGTTTTGCGATTGACACAACGGATGGTTGGATGACCCGAACAACGCTTCCACGCTACTTAGGGACCTCAAATTAGTGGGTTTGTACCAAGGAAATATTTTTGGAATGACTTGAATTGAACTTCAAATTTCAAGAGCTTGGCCGAGAGCCTCTCTTGTTCTTTAACTTCTTGCTCTTTTTTTTCTAAGTGATGGATGATGCAAATGAATTAGTGGTCATCTTCTAAGATAATATAAGACTTATACAAGTGTCCCTTGGCCCACACATGTGTTGGACCAATTAAAATTGTCCACAAATTGTGTGGGCCAACTCCCACTCTACACGGCCAAAGCAAGGCAAATTGCATGATTTTCAACTTCCATAAATTCCAATTTTGGTCCCAAATTTTCCTAATTGTTCCATACCAACAAATTCATGCACAAGTTATGTCTTAAAATAGAATCGAAGGTCAAAAGTCCCGACTTTGCATCCCGAAATGGTTTTGTCTCTAGCTTATTATAGTTGAACCGAATTGTCCCAACGTACGAAAATGCGGGATATAACATCCTTCCCCCCTTTAGAACATTCGTCCTCGAATGTTCAACTAGTCCTATAAAGCCATATAAGGATCTCGGGGAAAGTTCCTTTTATTACCACAAAAGACGTGCACCGTATCTACCAATCATATTCCTTCTTTCTTTCTTTATCTCGTTGTCAGTTTCTCAAATCATCTCTTTATCTTTAATTCGAACTCTTTTATTGTTCCTTTGCTTAGATTTCACCTTTCAACTTTCCGGTCACACATTATGTTGCAAACCTTACATCTTACACTTGCATTTCTCGCATCCGCTTCCCCCCTTTAGGGGTGTGCTTATATCATTACCCGATTATATTTGCCTTATATCCGTATTTCCCATTCCAAGTAAACGGTACTTTGATCCTGACATTCCGATTCCCTGACCTTCCATCTACTCACTTTCTTCCCTTTTTCCACATGTCATTGCATTCGAACTGTCCAAACTTGACTTGTAATAACCACAACATCGACTTGCCTTATAACATTTGTGCCACCTATACACTCGTCGCTCACTTGAGCTTCGTTACTCGTCCAATTAATGTCTTCCCTATACCGCCACGTTGGTTGCCTAATACACACATTCCGTTAATAAAACCAGGTATGAGACATTACACACCTACGCAGACATGTAGTCGCTATCGTCTCACTTACAAAATATTTCCAACACTGTTCGAACTCACCCCAACTCCAAAATCGTGATACATCTTCTTCCCCTTTACCGGTCTATTCTGTCTCGTTCTACGTGACCTCTTAAGGTTCCGACCCACTCCGCACACTCTAACTTCCTTTGGATTACTCTAGTTTCTCATTTGCCTCTTTCGTCTGAATTTGTGAGATTTTCAAAAAACTTCCCCTGGTCACCCATCCCAAAATTTCTCTCACCTCAAAGACGCTTAACCTCGAATTCCGATGAAATACGATGCTTTAATATTAGTCTCATAGCGTTCACGTCACCGCATGATCTTCAGCACACAACCTGGAGTAAATTGAAGTCTTAACAGTTTTCAAAACGTTCTCACGACACAATTACCGTTTTACCCTTCTCGATCCCCCGCGTTCACCTTTCACTTACGAATACGATTACCTTCCGTCCTCGACTTCCAGATTCATTATAATGGTAAACATACCTTAATCGCCTTAATTTATGAATACTCGATTATCGGTCCTTAAATTTACGCTAACGGCTATTAAATATATCAATCATACACAATATACATACATACATAACAACATACATCTCGCAAGGATTCATATACCCGTAGCCGCATCTCGGGTGACGCTCTCCTCGCTCTCGTCTATTGGCCAACGCATATAGGCGGTTCGAAGGACCGCGAAACCGGACGCTCCACCACGCCCTACTGGCCGGTGCCGCACACCGCATACCCCGCTTCTCAGGCGCATAGCCGCGAAGAGGACGAACCAGCAACCGACCCCGGGGTAGGCCGGGTCGCCCCACCCGAACCACCTCTCGTACGGGCACTCCCTCACGCGCGCGGCCTTGACGGCCGCAAGTAAACAAGCGCCCGTAACGCGACGGCATTCTCCTAGATGGTGTCCGCCGCACCGAGGACACCGTGGCACAAACCGCCCTCGTCCGGCTCGAGCCTCCATCCGACCGCAAACTCATAGCCCTGCAGAGCCCGACTCGGCCTCCCCGAACAACCGACCCCTCTCCGATCTCCTACCTGCAACCGCGGGCTCCCCGCATCGGCCGGGGATACATGAATACTCCCGAAGCGTCGTCGAGGCCGGCCGCCTAAAAAAATCTTTAATACCCCCATGATGATCAGCCCTCTTTCGTATTCCCCGTCATCAACCCTATCGGCTGGCACCCTCTCGCGCTCTGGCCCTCCATACCCCAGGCGCGGGCCCCACACCAATATCCATACCTTATCGGGCTTCGCCATCACCAAGCAACTCGTCAACGAAGATCTGTCCAGCCCCACTATATACCTGCATCCGTCATTATGCCGCCTACATACGCAGCGCATATCCGCCCGAATCGAACTTCTAACAGACTACCGGGACCGGGCCGCCTCCTCTCGTTCAACAAAGAAAGAATCTGTCTACTCCCGGTCGCCCTCACCTCCCGAGGCGTAAAAAACGGAAGGCTCGTAAACTCGCCCCAGAACTCGCCCCCACCGAGGGGCACCCTCGCCCGGACGCATCCACGACTCATACCACCAGCCGCCACATCGTGCAACCCAGGATTGATCGCCATCTCAACCGACTCGTCTCTACACTAATCAATCGCAGTAGTACGCCGCATCCGTTCTGGATGAACTACGAGGGTCCTCTCCGTGCTTTTGACCCGAAAAACCTCGCGGGCCACAAAGCAGAAAATCACGGCCCTCCGACTATCGCGCCCTTCTACACGATCATCCCCTCGCTTCCCCGTCCCCGGACCTCGCCCCGCTACCAACCGAGTCAATAACCGGACCGCTTCTCTCGCAGGTCCCATCATCCGCCCCTCGGGACGCCGGGCTGAGGTGCCGTAGACGGCATGAGTCAGCGTGGAGCTTCCCTCGTGCCGCGCTTCCGTGGTCGCTCCAAATCCCTTCGACATCGCGGCGTAGTGTAATCCAGCCGTCTGAGGCACAATCTCTCGGCTCAATCCGAGGCACGAGCCCTAGTAGTCATCCGGCTCTACTCGTCTCACCGTACTTGCCCTTCGGGGCACCGTGGCCTTCTCGTGAGGCATCGCCGAAATCATAACAATTCGTCGAAAAGAGTCACCCCGATAACACAGCTCTATCGCACGATCTAAGATCGAAGGAAAGATAACATCCTAAATGCCCCGTCCCCCTTCCCGCTATAGATGCGGTGCACAACACACCGATAAACAAGACTCTACTAGACACGGTCCGTAGACATTCCGAGGACGAACCGCTCCGATACCACTTCGGCCACTATCCAACCCCGTAGGTCGTGACTAGTGCCCGGGTGGGCACCCATACGCACTCAATAACCGAAATCAAAGATACAAACAATGTACACCGACATAGAGATCATACGTGATTCCAAACGTCACACACATACTAACATATAAGCCGCACTAAAAGCGCGCAAGGCCATCATAATATACATAACGTAGCAAAAGCATACATATACACGGCCGACAAGGGGCCACGCGGATGGGCCGCCCAAACACAACTTACTCAACGCATCCGAACAAAAGCGTACATAACCCACATCTATGTCTACGGACCTCTAATACGAACAATAGAATCGGATGACGGGACGGAGGCCCCGCCGTGTACCCCGAATAAACATAATCATATACATCGGAAGAATATATACCCAAAATATTGGCTCCAGAACAAAGGGAGCACTCTGAACAGCGGAACGGAAATCCTACGCCGGTGGATCACTGAAATCTGTACCTGCGGGCATGAAATGCAGCCCCCGAAGAAAGGGGGTCAGTACGAAATATGTACTGAGCATGTAAAGCATGGAATACCGTAAACAGAATCATACTGAAACGAGAAGAACAGAAAAGTAGCATAATAACTAGAAAATCATAACACTTGCCTTTGAAACATAATTCATACGTATGCATTTCATATACAGCTCATCACGGGGCTGAGAAACAGAATCAGAAAATCATCTCGTACACATACATAGATATAACGTGCCCCGGCCCTCCAGTGAGGGGCGCGGTAAGTAAAGTCACCAGATACCTATACATATAACGTGCCCCGGCCCTATAATGAGGGACGCGGTGAGTAAAATAATCATATCATATACATATAACGTGCCTCGCCCCTCTAGTGAGGGACGCGGTGAATGAAGTCATCATATGCCATCCTGGACACCTCCCCATATCATCATATCATAATCATATCATATAACATGCCCCGGCCCTCTATTGAGGGGCGCGGTGAATCATACCGTAGAATCGTGCACGAATACATGCCCGGCCGGGACGCGATGAAAGAGATCATAATAGCTCGCACGAGCAGAGTAGTGAGAAATCACATACACAAATCATCATCACAGACTCAACAACATAATCAAACGAAATCTCATTTTAAAGCTAAATAGCAGTCAAGTCAAGTTCCTTCCGAAAATCATTCGAGAACATATCAAGTAGTACTTTAGAAATGGTAGGTACGTGTCAAGATCATATGACATAGCTTGTGGAAGTCAAAAACATAGTCGTCATTACAGACTCAATAGAATAGTCGAAGCAAACTATTATTTCAAAACCAAGACAAACGTCAAATCGAATTTTCTTTCGAATACCACTCGGGAACATATCAACCCGAATTTTTGAAACCATAGTTATGTATCAAAACCATATGCGTGAGATCGTTATCATAAACTCAAAGGTAAGTAAACCGATCGTAATTGAAATCGGGATCATAATCGTATCATATTCTTTCAAAAGTCGTCGAAGTACATAAGGAAAAGTCGCGGGACCCACGGACGGGTGTCGACCCGAGCCGGACCCGCCTATGGAAAACATAATCATCATACATCGTGGAATCATTTTTGAGCATATCGAAGCGATCCGGTTCTGTCTGTGAAAGTTACGGACTTTCGTAGTTTTCGGAATCATTTAGGAACGAAACTCTTTTAAAAACCAACCTTTTAGGCAACTTTTGAAACGTAGTCATACAAAAGCCATAGGAGCCAATATTTCATCATATCATGCATACGAAGACCAAGAAACAAATAATAATCACAGACATGGTCGGATCGCGAGAGTAGAGTTTCCTCGAGACTCGTATCATAGCCTATTTACGACTAAGGCATGCCAAAAGAAGGAAGGGTTGCGCTTTACATACCTCAAACGCTTCCAAAGCTACTCCAAACTCAAGCTAATCACGACCTACGCCTCGGGCTCCCCAAGGTCTACAAACAAGTCATATTATGCCAAACATTAGCTATAGACATTTTGGGCATTTAATTCCAAATTAGTCCTTATTTCTACAGAAATTTGGGCAGCATTTCCCCTGTAAATAGGCCACCCCGAGAATTTAACTCGGCCAAAATCAACAACAACAACCAACCTAGCAACATCAATAATCAATCCGAAAGGCAATATAACATTAATAACCCTCTTTTTCATCATTCAACAACTTTCAATATATATGATTCAACGGCTTACGTTCAAGCCAACATTAACGCTTATACGTTCAAATACTCATCCGAATACATATCAACAACATTCAAGAACATCTTAAACAATTCATACAATATTTCCAACATTCAACAATTGCTCCAATTTGCCGAATTGCCCCCAAACCCGAGAACTTCACTATAACACCTCCTCATTTCAAATCATGATTTGCACCAACAATTCACATTCTAACAATGCTATTCTCATCAATATACAAATTACATCAAACGCACAATAACCTTCAATTCAGCCCATACATTTACAACATCAATCTTGAATCATAAAAAGCTCATTTCCAACATAGAATTCATTACGACAACCACTAAAACACTAAGTGACATTAACGCGTTCTTTGTCATATAACATGACCCATTTTCGGCCAACATACCAACATGCACATATTGATAATTCTCTCTCATTTCTTCACACTACAACAATTAACATACTACATAGAACTTAATTCATCACTTAAACACAACACAACACACACACACCTCACACGGCTATATGCTACACACACCACCTTCACTCCAACATGCCATATTTCATGATTTTCATCCATTTTAACATACTACAACATACATACAACCTTTATAACACATAAAACATGATCAAATCTTACCTTTCTTCTTTAACTCCCCAAAGAGGCTAGGGTTTGCGATTGACACAACGGATGGTTGGATGACCCGAACAACGCTTCCACGCTACTTAGGGACCTCAAATTAGTGGGTTTGTACCAAGGAAATATTTTTGGAATGACTTGAATTGAACTTCAAATTTCAAGAGCTTGGCCGAGAGCCTCTCTTGTTCTTCAACTTCTTGCTCTTTTTTTTTCTAAGTGATGGATGATGCAAATGAATTAGTGGTCATCTTCTAAGATAATATAAGACTTATACAAGTGTCCCTTGGCCCACACATGTGTTGGACCAATTAAAATTGTCCATAAATTGTGTTGGCCAACTCCCACTCTACACGGCCAAAGCAAGGCAAATTGCATGATTTTCAACTTCCATAAATTCCAATTTTGGTCCCAAATTTTCCTAATTGTTCCATACCAACAAATTCATGCCCAAGTTATGTCTTAAAATAGAATCGAAGGTCAAAAGTCCCGACTTTGCATCCCGAAATGGTTTTGTCTCTAGCTTATCATAGTTGAACCGGATTGTCCCAACGTACGAAAATGCGGGATATAACAATATGTGGAATACGGTTGCCTCTAACCCCCTCTATACTCACTACTAGCACCGGCAGATCTGGCCCTCTTACTATGCCCTCTATCCATATCACGCTCCCTGTGCGGCTGCTGCTGCTGCTCTTCTAAATTCTGGGCATGGGCTTGAATACGAGATATATCCATCGCTTCCTGGAGAGAAGCTGTCAAGCAATCTTTGATCAAATATGGCCCTAAATCACTCACAAATCGGTGCACCCGGTCTCCCATATCGGCTACTATGGTCGGAGCATACCTAGCCAATGAATTAAAACGGAGACTATACTCTCGAGCACTCATATTTCCTTGCCTTAAATTCAAAAACATGTCAGCTCAGGCCTGTTGGACCTCGGGTGGCAAATAATGATGGATGAAGGCATCTACAAACTCCTGCCATACCAGGGGAGGCACATTTTCCCCCTTCGAAGAAATCCTGTTATTATACCAAAGGACGGATATATCCCCCAATCTATAGGACGGTAACTCCACTGACTCTGTATCGGATGCATTTATTATTCTTAGCGTCCTCAACATCTCATCTATAAAGCCCTGCGGGTCTTCATCCGTCTTTGACCCGAAAAATTCTGGAAGATTCAAACTCATAAAATCACGGACCTTTGTACTAATTGCTCTATTGCCTGGACCCGCACTCTACCGCTGAGCCTGAGCAGTAACTAGATGGGTCAATAACTGAATAGCCTCAGTCATTTGCTAGCCCGAAGCACCCGGTGGAGGAACTGGAGGCATCGAAGCTGGAGTGGAGACCCCTTCATGCTCCTCTAAAATAGGTGGAGTGTGAGAAGTATGATATGGAGCCTCATTATGGGACTCACCTTCTTCTATATGTACCGGGGACTCCCATTTAGTCCGCCTTCCTGTCACTGTCTTGCCTTTCCAGGCAGCTGTTGCTTTTCTCTTCATTGGCATCGCTGAAATCATAATGCACAATTAGGGAAAAGAGAAATCTTATAATATAGCTCTATCCCATGATCTATGAAGGAGAAGGACGATCATTATTCCTAAATGCCCCGCAGCCTCTTATTTATAAGTGTGGCACGCTTCACACCTATAAACAAGACTCTACTGGACACGGCTCGTAGACACACCCTAGGACGGAACCGCTCTGATACCACTTTTGTCACGACCCAACTAGAGGGCCATGACGGGTACTCGGAGCTAGCATACCGAGCACCGCGCCTATCGACTTATCATCGAACTCAACTCGAACATACATTATTCTCAACACAAGCTTATCATAAAGTGATCTTCGAATATCTTTCAAAACATATATGTACATACGCCTACGAAGCTACAAAATGATAAACAGAGAATATACACTAAGAGGTCACACAACACCTACTACCCACACATAAGTATCTACGAGCCTCTAACTGGAGTACTGAAATTATACTGGCGGGACAGGACCCCGCCATGCCCCAAATATGTACACAAAAGAATATACCAATAAGTGACAACTCCGGGGTAGTGGAGTGCTCCTGTATATCTACTGATAAAGCTTCTAGGTGTCTGTGTCGTCTCCCTGTCTACCTGTCACGCCCCGAACCATGGCCTGGGCGTAACACGGCACTTAGGCCTTGCTTGCATGTGTCCGAGCGAACCTCATGGCTTGCTTGTCAACATGGGCATCAAAACAATATAATCTATATGATGCAATTTAAATGAATTATGAAAAAGTAATTGCGGAATAAAGTCTTGAAATTATCTCATAGCATGAAAAATCATGAAAACGTAATAGTCTGCAAACATAAAAGCATAACCGACTCGTGAACTAACATCATCTATAAAACCTCTAAAACATGTCCGAATACTAACCACCGGGATATGGCTCCGGACTACCATAAATGAATACTAGTGCGGACTCATGTTGAACCCCGAGAGAAGTGGGGCTCACCAATAAGTTGATAACGGAGGTCATCCTACTGCGCAGGTGTATTCTCCTGAAAATCGGTATCTGCACCGTGAAGTGCAGGCCTCGGGCAGAAGGGACGTTAGTACATGGTGAATAGTACTAGTATGTAAAACCTGCTGAAATAAAGAACATGGCACAACATAGGTATAGGACATGAACTGAAACTGAATATAACTTGAACATGAGCATGAAACGTGAGTAAAGTCTGAAAACAGTAAATCAATGGAAATACATGTATATAAAACTACTTGTAACGTGGGGAATGCTATAGTATAACCGACAACATGATCTGGTACTTGCGTCCTACCAGTAGAACACTCACACCTTGCCAGGGATATGAGATTTAAGTAATAATAAGCATGTAAGGATCCAAACTGCATAATGAAGGTGTTGCCTCCTTGCTGACAACCCTTATCCTACGGTGGCTACGTAATTTCAGGCTTTACCGAGCCTTCTCGGTTAACTAAGCAACTCCCAAAAACATGAATAGGATATAGTTGGCTAAGAAGCCCATGATTTTCGTGAAATAACTTGTAAATAACTTGTAATCATGATTTCACGAAATAACTTATAATATGGTTTCATGAGATAACTTGTCATAGTCTTGCAAACATGTTCTTGATTCATGAGTAATAACAATAGTTCATAATTATATATATAAATGACTTGAAAACATTCTTGTAACTTTCTAGATAAAATCATAAAGTTTCATATAAACATAAC
>NC_081352.1:8168249-8222692 GCF_029784015.1 Lycium ferocissimum
ATGAAATGGCAAAATGTCACCGGGATAATTTTTTGTAAAATTATGTTTGAATTAGATGATGCATATTTTACTCCGTCTGCGGTTCCAGGACTCCGTATAATTAAATAAAATTATCGGAGGTCAAAAAATAGGTGTCAACACCTGCTCTTGTAGATGGTGTTGGAGACGGGGCAGTGAACTGAGGAAACCTTCGTCCTAACGTTGAAGAGGTTGATCAAAATAATGGTAGGGCGGGAACATGGCATGGAGACTTTGCTAGGCCGAACTATAATGGGATGTAATCCAGTGGAAGATGTCCACCTGTTGCAGCCAACAATTTTGAAATTAAGCACAGCGTTCTTCAAGCAATTCAAAACAATTGTGTGTTCAGAGGGAAGCAGAATGAAGATCCAAACAGTCATTTATGGATTTTCATGAAATCATGCACACATTCCACTGCAATGGAGCATTTGACGATGCCATCTACCTAAAGGCATTCACCTTCTCTCTGAAAGACGATGCCAAGATTTGGCTGAAGAGTTTACCTTCAAGATCAATCAGCACTTGGAAGGAAGTTATGACTAAGTTTCTTGACAAGTACTTCTCACCGACAAAAACAATGAGAATGGGGAAAGAAATCAACAAATTAGGGCAACTTGAATACAGCACTGTGTTTGAAGGATGGGAAAGGTTCAAAGAATTACTGAGAAGATGTCACCATAATGGGATAGATCCATGGGTACAGTTGAAAAATTTCTGGGAGGGCTTGACACCGGCTTCTCGGAGAACATTGAATAATGTTGTGGGAGGCCCCCTTATGAGAAAAATGCATGAGGAAGCAATTTAATTTCTAAATGAAATTTCAGAAGATGCTAACCAATAGCTTGCAGGTGGTACTGAAAGAAAGACGATAGCTGGCGTACATGAGGTGGATGTACACACTAATTTGTAGAAACAAATTGCATCAGTTGCCGGCGTACATGAGGTGGATGTACACACTAATTTGCAGAAAAAAATTGCATCAGTTGCCAAAGATGTGAAACAACTCACAATAGCTCAGTTACAAGAAACACCGTCTGCATGGGGATTTTTGCGGACAGAGCCACCCAACTCATGAGTGTCAACAGGGGCCAGGACAGTAGAGAAGGTAAATATCATGGGTCATTTCAACAGAGATAACCACCAAGGGAGATAACTTCAATGCTATGGGAAAGAGGCATCTCGAATTTTCTTGGAGTTCACCGAATGGTAGTGTGAATTCATGGAAACAACAACAGCAAGCACCTCTAGGTTCTTAAAATCAGCATAGGCAATAATATCAGCCTCAACATCCAAACCAATCAAGTTTTGAGGATCTAATGAAGAAATTCATCACTAAGGTCGATAAGAGATTCGCAAATTAGAGTACTGTTATATAAAACTTAGAGAAGCAAGCGGGGCAGCTGGCTACAACACTATCGAAGAGGGCTCATGGAACTCTTATAGATGACACTGAAAAGAATGCAAAAGAAACAATAAATACAGTGTCATTGAGGAGAGGAACGATGTTAGATGACAAGTGTGAAAATCCCAAGTGTTGGGTGATTCCGAAGCTAGTTGAATTGGCAAAAGAGAAAGAAAGAAAAAAGTAGTAGGCATGAACAAGGGTACCAAAAAGAATAAGGGTGTGCTGAAGGTAGAACAGGAAGTTGAAGAGAGTAAACACATGCCTGCGTTATCTTTCCCTCAAAAGATGAAAAGAGAGAAATTAGACAAGTGTTTTGGCCGCTTCTTGGAGATGCTAAAGCAGTTGTATGCAAACATCCCTTTCACAGAGGTGCTCACCCAGTGCCTCATATTCCAAGTTTTTGAAGGAGATCTTGTCAAGAAAATATAAGTTATAGGAAACATTCATTGTCAAGCTCAATGCCTATTGCAGCGCTATACTGTAAAAATGACAAGATGCCTCAGAAGTGTGGAGATCCAGGAAGTTTCACTATGCCCTCTTTTGTGGCAAGTGCTAATTACGCTATTATCTGTTTTCAAGAAGCTAGAAGGAAAACTTGGGATAATCAAGTCAATACCAGTCTCAGTGCAGCTAGCAGATCAAAGCACAATCATACCAGAGGGAATCATCGAGGATGTTAAGGTGAGAGTGGAAAAATTTGTATTTCGATGGATTTCTTGTGGTGGATATGGAGGTAAATAAGAAGGTCCCTCTAATAATAGGGAGACCTCTCCTCTGCACCGGTAGAGCAATATTGGATATCTATGAAGGATGACTCACGCTCAGTGTGGGAGAGGAGAAAGTAGTGTTCCAAATGGAAAGGATGCTGAAAGACTCTAAGAAAGAGTAAACTGCTTACTCATGCTTCAGGGTAGATATTGCAACTAATTGGGGTCAGAGCAAGATGGTTCACAACTATCATGACCCAAACCGGAGGGCCGCGACTGACACCCAAGACCCTACTCGGCTGAGTGCCATACTACTATTCCATCCAGGAGTCACAACTCTTTGTGAACCTTTAATCTACGAAATGACGCTTCCGTCAAGTAAAAAAAACTTTTCAATAAAACTCTTTCGTCAAATCAGGGACTTCTCCTTTATCGTTAATTCAAAGAAAACCTTTAGTCACAATAAAATCTTTAAAAAAAAATAAAGCATAAAAACACATCGACCTATATGGTCGCTTTACACAACTGTCGACATCTCGACGCACTATCCACAGGACACTGTCTGCAAAAGTCTCTAACATACACGAGATACCATAACATAAGTACTCTGACTCGGCAACACTCCGAACTGAGATGGAGCTCACCAATCCAACTGATAGCCTGGGAACATCCTATAGCCAATGTCTTCTACTCATCTGCATACACCTGCGTGGTATGAAACGCAGCGTCCACAAGAAGAGACGTCAGTACGAACAGTGTACTGAGTATGTAAGGCATGAATAACAACATAATAAGAAATATAGAACATAACAGGGGATAAAGATTACCTGTACATTTGATTGCCTCTTAAGGCGGATACCATACATGCAACTTTAACCTTTTTAAATCAATATGTACATAAAATCATGGAAGACATCTGAGACATTTCAATGAATGTGCAAAGATAAATAAATCATTATGGCTATATCAACAGAACACATATATTTATAGAAATGCCACAACATAGGCCACATTGTCACCCCTAAAAACATCACAACATAGGCCAACTGTGCCTTATATATATAAACATCACATCATAGGCCACAGCGTCACCCCCTGTCAACTGTGTCTTATATATATAAACATCACATCATAGGCCACAGCGTTACCCCCTGTCAACTGTGCCTTATATATATAAACATCACATCATAGACCACAGCGTCACCCCCCGTCAACTGTGCCTTATATATATAAACATCACATTATAGGCCACAGCGTCACCCCCTATCAACTGTGCCTTATATATATAAACATCACATCATAGGCCATAGCGTCACCCCCTGTCAACTGTGCCTTATATATATAAACATCACATCATAGTCCACAGCGTCACCCCCTATCAACTGTGCCTTATATATGTACATGAAGAATGAGAATGAGTGCAGTGCATAAGCAAAATGAAATAATAGAACTTGGTAATGTCACAAAATAACTTTACACACATATTATACTCATAGCATGCATGAGGGTTCAAACATAAGCTACCACTTTAGCGAAGTGACGTAAGGTCGGTAATCTCCAATTTATATTATAGAATAATCATCATCGCTCTATCTCACCTTGAAGGAACAATTATTATAAGGTGAGACCAACAACAATGAATAAAATCGATAAAATCATGAAATAAGCTCAATAATCTCATAAAAGCATTGATCTCATAACTTGAGACTTTTAACCATAAAATCATCATCATCATAATCATCATAGAAAATATTCTCATCTTTGACATCATCATTATCATCGTAAAAACATGTTCATCGCTGTTATCATAAGAGCTCACAGAATCATAAATCTCTGGTTTGGAAAATACGGGCATTTTGGAAAACATTTATGGATTATCGGGAAAGGAATCATGCCTTGGAGTCATAAACTTCTATCTTTTGAAAACAAAGAAGTTATGGAAGCATTTATGAAATCGTACCATAGGGATCATGCCTTTGAAAGAAAGGGACGAGCCATAACATACCTGATTGATCTCCTACGAATTAACGCTTATTCTACTGAACTTGCAAATCTATATTCAAGAGAAATTATACTACCATTAGACTTATCACCATATGCCTATCTCAAGTCCTTAAACCAAACTCCTTTAGAATCTGCCAAAATTCGGGCAGCATCTCCCCTGTTTATATGCCTAGCCCGAAATCACAATCCAACAACCAACAACAACAATAACAATACCAACATCAACAACAATATTATCAATGCCAATATATTCCATAAAACATCCCACACGATGTTTTTCAACATACAACAACAATATACACTTCCTTTCTTCCCAATCAAGGAGCATAATCTCATCAACACACCAAAAACATTAGATACCATCTCTATACATGTAAATCAGCCCAGCCACACGGCCACAACATGCTCAAAGCAGTCCATAAACACAACAACTACAACACGACACTTATGACCTTTCCTCCATAACTATTTTCACTTTTAAGACTTGCTAAACCTTCAAATCAACTCAACATAAGAGATAGGATGAAGAACATACCTTATACTTGAATAAATTCAGCCACACCAACGTTCTTCAAGACCAAACTTACCACAACATACAATCACCTTTCATGGACTAGTTTGGTGTAATCTTGTTAAATTCTTGATTTAATGGGCTATAAATGTTTGGGGGTTGTGTTGGGAGGTTTTTAGGACTATTGAGAATGTAAAATGCTGAAAAAATGGAGTTAATGGGGTATTTATACCCCTCATAGGTCGGTTCCACCGACCTTCTCAAGTGGGACCCGCGAAAGCCATTTGGCAGCTTGGAGTCTTTATTATAAAATGGAGATAATTCTTGATCCCTCTATCGTCTGAGAGCTCACAACCTATGGTTGGAAATATATTTAAATTATCTACAACTTTAATTTTTGGTGTATTTTCAAATTCCAAACTTATAATAGCGTTTTGGCCCCTCCAAGTCAGATCATCCAAAAACGTATCCTTAAATCATCCTTTTGGAGGGCTTATGCCCATATTTGGCTTAAGGGTCCTTCTTAAGATTTGCTCAACTTCCCATGTACTATTCATATCACTTTTCATATGTCCTTTATAAAATCCCGACATGTGGGCCCCACCTTAATTTACGGTTACGAGGGCTATTCATCAAGTAACGTGTTAACTGATTTACTCCATACGGATACTCAGATCATATAATCTTCATCCCTAATCCTTGTATAACTTTGCTCTCCCTTGATCTCATACTAAGCCATCTACAGTCTTAGTAACATGAAATTTTTCGGGGTGTAACAACAACCACCTGATAGTAGCAGCGACTAGGCTTCGATCCTCAAAGGAGTTTCCTTACCTCTTATCTTTTATTTGTGTGTCAAGGGGACATTGCACAATTTAAGTGTGGGGGTATAGAATTGTATATATATGCTTTTCTTTGAGTATTAAACAAAAAAAAATATTTTCTCTTTATATTTTTATGATAACTTCTTGATTGTACTTCTATGGATTTCTTATTTGGTTCATTACCATGGTCGTCATATTTTGAACCAAAAGTGTTTTAGGATAGAGTTTTTTGAATTGTTGAACAAGACTTCGAGACGAATTTGACTGTTTCCATCCTATAGGATGTATGCTTGTTTTTTCTGAAAGCTAATGTACATGTTGGAAATTGGAGTTGAGACGTACCAATCCTTGATAATTTGTGTGGTCAGGAAGGATTAATCAGTTATCATGCTTTGAGAGAATCTAGAACTTGGCTTGGTAGTGATTTGAGGTGAAATTTTAAGATACTCTAAAGTAGAAAAAGATCATAGGCTTTCTTGTTTATCCCTTTTAGCCTAAATTGACTGACCATTGTTTGGTATTATCCCTAGTGAACCCCTTTGTGCCAAATGATAAATTCTTATTCTTTTGAGAGCCAAATATTTACCCTTAGCCTTTTGCGGATATCTTGATCTTGTGTTCACCTAGTCTTCTTTTTGCCACTTTACTTAAGCTTGAAAGAAATAAGTGTGGGGGGATTTAATTGTGAAAAGAGAAGAAAAGGGTTTCTTGTTTGTGTTAAGAGTTGTAAGGGCGAAAATTGAAAAGAATGGTATTGAAAGGATTCGTGAAAAAGGAAAAAGAAAAAAAAATTGCAAGTGTTTGTTAGCAGAGTATGAAGAATAACAAAAGCAGGGAAACACAAATGGTGGATTGGTTGATTTTGTTGAAAGAAAATAAAAATGAAGTGGTGTTGTTTTGATAAAGACTCAAGTAGTGTAGTACCATGAGGGATTGCATCATTTTTATCCATATAATCCTAGCAATTCCTTAGCTACGTTACAATCAAACTCAAACTACTACAAGATCTCAACTTGAGAATTCCTACATTAGTGAAGGGTCACTCGATAGCCAATCCTATGGTATTCTCGAAGAGTATGATGTACTTCTTTATGAGCGTGAGTGCACTTGAATAAAGATTGCCAGAGATGTTCGTTCATGATTTTATTGTGTGGCACATGAGCATCTTGTTTCTAGTGAGTCATGTCAAGGATTGGTATTTTGATTTAACTTAGGCTTTCAATAGGTAAGAAAGACCTATGATGAGTGGTGTATGCATTATAGGATTGGTTCTAGTTGATTCTTGTCTCTACTGTCTTGTGCATCTTAGTTTGGTGAAGCTAATGTTTTTAATTTGCTCGGGACGAGCAAAAGCTTAAGTGTGGGGGTGTTTGATCGTTAAAATATTCCTTGAGTTTTATGAGCTTATTTGGCATGATAATTATGAGAAGTTACAGATTTTACGTGTGAATGTTGCTAATTTATGTCATTTTGTGTCTAGGTGAAGCCAAGTCTAACTTGAGAGCTAAATGGATCAAATCTTGAAGAAACAAGTGGAAAACGAACGAAAAAGTAATGTGCGACCGCGCACCTGGAAAGGCCATTGTGCAGCCCTGCGCGAAAGCAAGACAGTGACTTTTGTCACCAATTTCACTACACAGCTGGTGCGCGTTTGGGCCTTCAGCTGCGCAATCGCGCAGCAGCTCCTCCGAAAACTTTAAATAACGCTACTTCGGGAATCTCAAGGACGGACCCCTGAAGCTATGTAAGGTTTTGACTTGTCCTAATTAGTTTATCTTGGAATTTTAGTGACTTTTGACCTACGATTTAGTGACTTTTGACCTACGAAGCATTAAAGAAGTGTAGAAGGGTGTCAGACGCCGAATTCACTACTTTACCGCAAATCGATTCAATAAGAAAGTTTGGATGGATCGTCGGTTGTAATGTTTCCTGAGTTTCATTTTTCGATGTTTTCTTCTTTTATTATGGAGTAGTTTATTATAGGGTCCGATAGACATGGCGTATTGAGCATTCTTTTTGGAATTTAACTCTTGTTTATTGCTTGAATTCGCTAATAGAGTTTTGCATTAAATTGCATAATTGTTTACTATTTTATTTAATCGAAGGAGGAATAGTTTAGCAACCTCTTTGCATTATCTTGTTTGGTTTGAAATCAATATTTCTTCTGAGTAATCGAAAGAGCTCGTTCAAATTATTGGTTGTACCAAGAGGAAAAATATTCGAAAGATGTTGTTCCTCGAGACTAAACCATTAACGGATTCTTCCATATATGTTCACAGACTTGTCATTAGTTTATTTCAAAGAGTTTAGTTTTAATCGGAAGAGGAATCTAAACCCTAAGAATAACCTAATTAACTATTGAATTCGTGAGAATCAATAAAACCTTAGAAGTGAATTTCGAACAGAGTTAGGTCCCAATAATTATCTTGCATCTGTCTTGTCTATTACCCTTGCTTCTCCTATTGATAGTAATCGCTGTTTCTCGTTATCGATTGTCTTTAACTACGATCTTATTCGTTAATCATGGTTTAGTGCCACAACAATATAAAGATATTATTTTCCTGAATAATATTAAGCAAATTTTGTTTGAGTAATTATTTGCATCAATCTCTATGAAGACAATAACTGTACTATCTTTGACAAGCGAAGTGCTTAAATTATAGCATGTTTTGCGCTCGTCAAATCCTTACGTATCTATGGACATATTCACCATCAAATTCTACATCCATTAATTAACTCTTCTCCTCTACCCTAGCCCCTCCTGATTAACGCAAAATGGGCACGCATCTAATAGAGAAAACTCCATATGAGTGATGGTATAGCAAAACCGTTCTAGACTTTAAATACACACTAATTCAGAGCTTATCAACATATGACGGTTTTAAAATTGATCAATTTAGGGGTTTGTTACGAAGGAAAAAATGTTTTTTTGAAAATAAGTAGTTTTTTAACTTATTTTTTTGTGTTTGATACGTAAGCAAAATATATTATAAAAAATATATGTGTATAATCTAGGAAAACACTATAGAAGTTGGAGGAAGGGATGTTGAAGGGTGGGGAGGAGACAATCAATATGGAATTTCAATTGTTTTTCATAGTTTTATTGAGGAAGTCATTTTCCTCATTTTTTAAGGAATTTGCTTTCTAGAGAAAATATTCCCCAAAAATTCTAACCAGCCCAACATGAAAATTTTGAAAAACATTTTCTAAAAAATAGTTTCCTCCATACCCAACGCACCCTAAGTTTATGATGTATGTTAAAATTGAATAATTGTGAAGGCAACGGATGCATCTGAGTTTAAAAAGCATGTATTGCCAACCGTAATTTTTTTCATATAAACCTATATAGTTGCAAATCAGGTGGCTCGTTGTATTCCTGTCCTAAATCTGTAATTAACTTATTCACACTCATATTGTAAGTTATTTTTACACTATCATTAGTGTATTTTAAGGGTGTTGTTCGTAGGATGCGCAGGGGAAGAAGGACCGGGCCTGACGAGATTCCTGAGAAATTTTAGAAGAGTGTAGGCAGAGCAGGTTTGGAGTGGTTAAGATGGCGAAGACGCCCCGAAGAATGGAGGTTGAGTACAATGATTTCTTTGTACAAGAACAAGGGTGACATTCAAAGTTGCAACAACTATAGAGGTATAAAGCTGCTAAGCCACTCTATGAAAGTGTGGGAAAGAGTGGTGGAGATAAGGGTGAGGAGAGGCGTGTCTATTTGGAAAGAACCAATTCAAATTCGAGCCGGGCCACTCAACTACAGAAGTCATTCATCTTGTGAGGAGACTGGTGAAGCAGTATAGGGAGAGGAATAAGGACTCATACATGGGATTCATCGATCTACAAAAGGCTTACGACAAAGTGTCAAGGGAGGTTCTATGGAGATTCTTGGAGGCTAGAGGGATACATGTGGCATACACTAGGGAGATCAAGGACATGTATGATGGAGCCAAGACCAGGATAAGGACAGTGGAAGGAGACTCGGAGCACTTCCCAGTTGTGACGGGGTTGCACTATGGATCAGCTCTTAGCCCATTTTTATTTGCCTTGGTGATGGATGGATTGACGCGGAAAATTCAAGGTGAGGTGCCATGGTGTATGTTATTTGCGGATGACATAGTCTTGATTAACGAGACTCGTAGCGGAGTTAACGCTAAGCTGGAGGATTTGAGACAAACTCTGGAGTCTAAAGGCTTCAAGTTGAGTAGGACTGAGACAGAGTACTTGGAGTGCATGTTCAGTGACATACCGCATGAGGATGACGTGGGGCTTGGTACCCAGGCCATCCAAAAGAAGAAAAGTTTCAAGTATCTTGGGTCTATTATACAAGAAAATGAGGATATTGATAATGATGTCACACACCGTATTGGCGCAGGGTGCATGTAATGGAGGCTCACTTCCAGTGTGTTGTGTGATAAGAAGGTTCCACCTAAACTTAAAGGCAAGCTTTACTAAGTAGTGGTTAGACTGACTTTGTTGTATGGGACGGAGTATTGGTCAGTCAAGAACCCTCACGTGCAGAAGATGAAAGTTACGGAAATGAGAATGTTGTGATGGATGTGTGGGCACACTAGGAGAGATAGGATTAGGAATGAAGATATCTGGGACAAGTTTGGAGTGGCCTCGGTGGAGGACAAGATGCGGGAAGCGAGGCTGAGATAGTTTGGGCATGTGAAGAGGAGAGACACCGATGCCCCAGTGCGGAGGTGTGAGAGGTTGGCTACGGATGGTTTCAAGAGAGTTAGAGGCAGGCCGAAGAAGTATTAGGGAGAGGTTATTAGACAGGACATGACGCAGTTCCAGTTTACCGAGGACATGACCTTAGATAGGAGGTTATGGAGTAGAGGTAGGCCGAAGAAGTATTGGGGAAAGGTGATTAGACAGGACATGGCGCAGTTCCAGCTTACCGAGGACATGACCTTAGATAGGAGGTTATGGAGGACGCATATTAGGGTAGAAGGCTAGTAGGTAGTCTCGCTTACCCTTTTATACTAGTAGTCACAGTTTTTCCTAGTAGTCTCTTGTCTTTGTTTTATGCTACTATATGCTGTGTATTATACTTCGATAATTTATTTATCTATGGTAGCTACTGCTTCTTCTTTTTCAAACTGTATTATCATGGTTTTTTTCGCTTTCGTTATTTCATTTTCATACTGCTTTGAATTGCTTGTCCTTGTCTGACATTTTTTGCCATGTTTTCGCTTGAGCCGAGGGTCTTTCGGAAACAGCCTCCCTACCTTCCAAGGTAGGGGTAAGGTCTGCGTACACTTTACCCTCTCCAAACCCCATATTGTGGGATTTCACTGGGTATGTTGTTGTTGTTGTTGTTATTTATAATGTATTTTAAGTTATCAAATTAGAAATTTAGAATTTGTATGGATTATTTTTTATGTATATATAGTAGATGTTGAAACCCCTTAAACTTCTTCATATGTTTATTTTTTTATATTTTGAACCCTCTCGGAGGAAATCCTGACTCCGCCACTGGTTGTTGCTGTAGGTCATCTTAATATGATGGTATAAGAAACTACATAGTGCTAGTGAACAATAGTTACACTCATTTGTACAATAACTCCATACATCAATAGATAATTTCAATTAATGCCTGTACCATTTGAAGTTTAAAAATTATTTATATTGACGGTGTATCTGATGTGATTTAACAGAAGCACAAAAAGTAGTTACACATATTAGTATAGGCATATTCGAAAAATTGATTTATTGATTTATCTAAGTTATTACAAAAAATGGAGGTGGAGATAACGATAGTTCAATTATAACGTTCACGAGATTAATCACTAAACAGAAATGCTCAAAGAAGGTAGTTAGCAAATATGAATGATAACATATTTGATGTTGATAGGTGGTTAATTAAAGAAAAGCATGATTTTGCTTTTAAGAAGGCTAATGAATTATGACTCATTTTGTATGTTATGCCTCTCACCTACCCAACCCATGTTCTCAGTTTCATTGGATTTCGGACCATAAAGAAAAAAGCATCTTAGCTTTTCTTCCTCTTTTTGTTTGACAAGAAACTAAAATTACATTAATTAACTAAATCGAACTAATAATAAGACAGGTAGCACGGTTTTAATTATTGAAATAAAGCATGCAAATGTTTGCCTGAATTAGGAAGCTTTTAGCGAGCACCTAACTGTACCAAGCGAACCAACTTTGTTTACAATGATTCAATAATCGAACACATTCAACCATCACAATTAAATAACATACTTCGTCTAAAACTTACTAGTTCAACTAATTCTAATTCATGGGGCATGTAATCTATTAAAAAGGGAAGCATTCCCTATCAAAAATATTTTTATGTTCGGGGTCCGAATCCAAGACCTCTAGTATTCCGTTGAAATTTCTGCATAGATTGCCCTTCAAACGCATTGGTCTTTAACTTTTGCCCCTCATATATGTGATCTTTAATTTTTGTCTATGTTGCTCATTTGATGAAAATATCCAGAACTGCTTCGCTTGGCATAAGTTCTGTAATATTTTTATCTTCGAAAACTGAACTTTTGCCTCGCGCAGCACAAGTTCTATAAAAATTAAGTTATGTGGCATATATTGTGTAGTACTTTTCAGATTATGTTAAGTGTTGAAAGTTTTGACATGTCCAACATAATTTGTGGGATGTTATAATACTTGGGTCGAGCAAAATGTAAATTTTGCCGACCGAAATCAAAACTTATGCCATTTTCCAAATTATGTTGACTGTTGAAAGTTTGTCGTGTCCGGCATAAATTGTGGGATGCTATGATACATATGCCGAACTAAATGTAAACTTTGCCGAGCGAAATCAACACTTATGCCTCGCCAAAAGTGTTGAAGGGAAAAAATTAAAGACCACATATTTGAGGGCCAAAAATTAAAGATCACCCCGAAATAGGGACATTTGTGCGAATGACCCTATTCCCTCCCAAGTATCGGTAAAACAGTAATTCATCCAAAATTAGCCGGTTTATCCTTTCAAAGGAAAACGAAAAGAAATAACTTGTATAAATCAGTGGAACAGATATAAAGAGCATTTAGTGACTTTAACTACAGGTAATGCAAGTAAAACACACACCGCGAGGAAGAGAGGGTTTTTGAAGTGCCAACTATCAAGTTGCCCTCGCCATTAAATGCCTAAATGGTGTTGCTCCACATTGCTAATTTAAGGTGATAATAAGGTTTCTGTACTTCATACATAGAGGAGTTCCATTAATAAATGTACACTAAGAGGAGGTCGTTTGGTGGGATGTATTGGAGAAAATAATGCATGTATTAGCTTTGGAATTACTAATCCCTTGTTTGATACACTTTTTCAACCTATGTATAACTAATACATAGCAAAACATTGTATTAGCAATACCAAGACTATTAATACATGCTTATGGTTAAAGATAAAATTGCCCTTGAAGTCCTCAAAGCAAAAGAATGTGAAGGATATTTTTGTAAAGAAATAGTTTTTAGAAATTATGCAATGCATGTTATTTTTAATGCACCACACCAAACAGTCTATAAGAAATAATCTCAGCATAACTAATCCCTGCACTACTAATACACCCTATTCAGTACTATGCTTATAACGACCCCTGCAGTTGAACTTCAAGAGAAGACCCTGACATAATAAGGGTTGCAGTAAAATCAACTATAATGATCACATAAAAATCTAATAGGGATCACCATAATTATGCTCTCCCCACAAAGAGAATCACAACCATTACAACAGTTTTACACACCAATAGCAGTATACAATTGAGTCTCTCACCTTAGAAGAAAATAAGGATCAAAAGCATCCCAAGCTGACTCATCAGTAGTCTTTTGGCTCAAATCACACGAACCTTCACAGATCATTTTGTTGTGTAACTTAACTGCTAATATGAATAAATTAGAGATTAAAGGATTTGTAAGGAATGGTTGTATGGCCTCACCAATTTCTTGAACTTCAGGGAGCATCAACTTTCTATCTTCTGGTTTCCCATTAAAAATACAGTTTGATAAGGCATAAAAGGCAAGTATATTTGCATAAAGAGGTAAGAAGGCATCTTTGTGGTTTCCAAACCCACCAATCCATTCAAATCCTCCCTGTGCAGCAACATAATCTTTGGCAAATACTACTAACTTCCGCGCAAACCGCCGCCTCCAGTTTTGCAAAAAGTCCCTCACATCATGTATGTCACTGGGTTCACCTAACGAAAACTTTGAGGTTGTAAGCTTCTCCAAGTGAGAACAACATATCTGGCATATCAAAAGTTTTTCTTCATGATGGTTGTCAATCTCTTTGTCAAAGACACGTTTGATAAGATCTCCTTCGGAAATAACACAAGAATGGTTAGCAGAATCAAGAACCCTGCGGCAAAGGAAATCAAGGTAGTCAACACAGTGACCAAAAATTGATGAAAGATGCTCGAAGCTCCTCTCAATCACTTGCTCTACTTGGCTTGGAACCACTCCTGTCAGGAAGCTTCTTTCATAACTTTTAGATGTAAGACAATTTTGGACATCCACGGCAAGTTTCCTCCTAAGACTCTCATCTTCATCCTCAAGAAGCCTAATGCACGTAAACCATAAAGCCAGGATTTTATGGGCATACATATTAACCACCATTTCTTGCTTGAAAGAGGAACACCAATTGCCATCAGGAATTTGGTTACCGTAGACTGAAGGACCAATAACCTCGGCTTCGTCCAACAAACCAGATGCTATCATAGACTCTGCAGCCGCCCTACGCATGTTTACAGGCTCTGACGCATCGCTGTGTTGTTCAATTAGGTCAACATAATAGCTGATACACTCGTAAAAGACAGATGATTTAGATGGATCATCATGGTGGCTGAATTCACCAACTTTGACATTTTGCAAGCTTACAACTGAACTACTCAGTGAGCTGACAAAATGTTTTATACAAATCCCCATGCAACAAAGAAGCATCTCTCGGGTCTTTGAATGCCTAGTGACCTTGTACAAGGAAACCACCTTGTCCCAGAACTTGAGCACGGACTCGCTATCCATAGCACCAAATAATTTAGGATAACATTCTTCTCCATTATTGTGATACTCCTGCAGACTCCAGCTGTAGATAATCTTCAAAATGTAGTTCAAACATTTATGGTTCTTGTCCAAAGTTAAAAGCTTCATCATAGTGGTCTGGAGATCGATGCTGGTCAAGCAACTTCTCTTTATCTCACTATAGTCTGGTGTCTTGAGAAATAAAAGAAACCACTTCAGTGTTGCAATCCGAACTTCATATGAAGTGTCAGAGATTGAACGTATTAGCCTTTCCTGGAACCTGCTGAAAGAAATCTCATTTACGGATATGTTCGATAAGTTTGAACCAGAAGGAGGGCCTTTTGATCGTACTAACAGATACTCTTCGGCAGCTTCTTTAGATGTTTGGTAAACACAATTGAAATATGAACATGCAGCTTGTTTCCGAAGTTCTGAGATAGTTGGATCAAAATATGTTGGTGCAGTAGCCACTCCTAAATCTAAACATTCTGAAGATGACCTCCAAAGGAGGTCCCAAATGACATCAATATTTTTGCTCGTTTGACATGTTCTTGCAACACTCAGCATATTATCTAGCACCTTCAAAAAACAGCCGTTGATAATTGGGCAAGGACATTGCTCAGGACTCCCAATCCATGAACGTGAAGCAAGAACATGAATCAATTCAGTAAGAATATTATCTTTTTGGGAAACATCAGCTAGATCTCTGCAGTTCGTATCTAGAAGAGAGCTCAACTGTAATAGCATCCCATGAAGTGAATTAAAAGAACTATTTACTCTGTTGGATGACACAGACGACTCAGGATTCACAACGTGCTCCCCCGTGCCAGGTAACTCAGAGGCAATATTTAGGAGAACTAGTGGAAGCTTTTCATTAGACACTAGACCTGTTAGAGCTCTTGATGCGAGAACACGAATACGAAGATTGCTCTGGACTGAGCATTTCCTGATGAATGGCATGAAAAGGAAAGGATCCAGGGAATCACCAGCTTCACTTGCAATTGGAGAAGGCTTGAGTCGAGAAAAGAGAATCAGGACTGGACATAAGCTGGGATGAACAACTTTAGCCAGGTTGGACCTTAAATGTTCAGATGATCCATCCAAGAGTGACTCTGTTGCAATTTTTAGCTCATTAAATAAAAATGGATGCAAGGAAGGGTACCTACAAGACGAACAGTCAGAAAAATGATTAGAGCATCTGTTTTGTTAGACACTGTGCTTTCCTTAAAACAAGACATTGCATCAATCCTAACCACAAATATAACACCTAATGAACATAAGAATAGAATCTCCAGAAGTCAGAAATAATGATTACTGATGACTTCGTCATCTTCTTACAGATTCAATTTTTTCAACTCAAATGTTTGGTCAACACATCAGAACAATGCAAGATAAATGACAAATGCAATCAAATAATAGTATTGGTTCAGAAATACACATCAAGGCAACCAAAAAAGAGTAGAAAATTCTATCCCAATATTTAAAACATGACATGAAAAAAAAAAAAAAAAAATTTTTAGACCAGGGGTGGGGATAGATTTGAGGTTAATTTGGGGGGAAAGAGGAGCATGTCAATGTAATTGGTCTACAAGTAATCATTCTTTTCATACAATATGCACAACAAAAGATAAGAGGTGTGAAAGATCTCTATGAGCATGTTCACTATATGGACAACTTCCTCCAAGTTAAAGCAAAGCCTACAACTTTTTGGAATCTAATATTCCAACAAAACATCAAGAAGCGAACAACTTGTCAACACTACACTCATAATATGGTACTTCCTCCGTCCCAATTTAAGTTATGGCGTTTGACTGGGCACGGAGTTTAAGAAAGAAAAAAAATTGAAACTTATAGTCTAGGACATTCCATATATATTTTTGTGGCTATATAAATCATCTCATTAAGGGTAAAATGGGATGTTTAAAGTTGGATTGTTTCTAAATAAATAAAGGTGTCACTTGTTTTGGGGACAGACTATAAAGGAAAGAACAACAACAACATACCCAGTGTAATCCCCCAAGTGGGATCTGCGAGGGTAGAGTGTACACAGACATTACCCCTACCTTGGGAGGTAGACTATAAAGGAAAGTATATCACATTAATTGGGACAGTCGCAGTAATATATATATGCATAAATATAAAAACTAAAACAAATTTACATTTATACATTACTATTTTTTATTTTTCAAAAAAAAAAATTCAAGATTACAGATATAGGACATTCATGTATAATTTGTATGTCTTCAATATACCACTACTAATTTATAGGTCAATTGAAGATAGACTTGTTGGTTCCTCTTGGTCATTTTTTCATTTTATCCGGTACTTATAAACCAAAACAAGAAGACATACTACGCCAAACTAGTTTTAACTGGTAGAACAAGATATTTAGTGCTACATGAAAAATATGAGGATTAGAGAAGCTTGTGGTCCATATAATATTTTTTTTTTGAAATGGTAACAAGTTTGTATTGATTCACAAAAAGGGTCGTTAAGCCATAATTACAGAGGGAAAGAAACATGAAGACTAGTAAGCCAGAAAAAAAAAAACTGTCTACTAGTCTAAAGAGACTCTAAAACTTATAGTAGAGACTCTGTGTCTTCTACGTACTCTTGTTTACACCAAAAATAAAAAAGCACAATGCAACTGAGTTTCATCTTTTGAATTGGATTGCTTTTGTTTTCAAAACATCTTGAATTCCTTTCCTTCCAATGCATACTAAGAAGTGATAAGTGGTAGGATGCTCGATGAGTGGAGGAGTACCCTACTCCCAATATAAGAACAAGTGAGATATCCAAAGTTGTGCAAACTATCGTGGCATTGAACTCATGATTCATACGATGAAATTCTACAAAAGAGTGATAGAATGTAGACTTGGGAATACAACGAGAGTCACGGAGAACCGGTTCAGATTTATGCCCAGTAGACCTACAAAGGACGCAATATCCGTGCTAAGAAAACTGTCGGAATTCATCGCGAAAGGAAGGAAGATCTACATATGGTTTTCATTGACCTAGAGAAAGCATATGATAGAGTGCCACAAAAGGTTCTTTGGTGGATGATGGAGAAGAAAGGAATTCATATTAAATATATAAATGTCATAAATGACATGTGAAGGAGTCGTTACTACCGTGAGAACAGTAGTAGGAGATACAAACGAGCACGATTGCACCAAGTGATAAGTCTTTGATGAGAGAAGAGTTTTATCTGATTTTTAAATTTGAAAAGCAACATTTTCCTCCAATTGCAAGGAACAATACAACCATCCAACGAATATAAACAATAACTTAGTAGAAGCATATGATCAAAGGTCCAACAAAATTAAGACAACATATAGATAATTATAGATGATCAAATAGAGGCACATACACAAAGCATAGAAAATTATGATATATAAAGATCATAAGAGACCCATCACGTTATACCTATGAAAGAATTCAAGCCCAGTTATAGCGCGCCTGACTGATGCTCGCTTGTGCACGTTCAGAAATCCAATCATGCGACGTACCAAAGCAGTATAAGCAAGACAGGCACTGTTCCGTACCTCCCAGTGTGGAGACGAGAAACAGCGTATCGAGATAATCAAAGCCTCAGCAGAAAAACCTGATGTATCAGTTGCTAGGTTGGTATCATTAAAAGCAGCTTTAAGGACATTGAAAGCATGCACAGTAGGAACAACACCCTCATCTCGAATCTTTGAGATCCTTTCAGCTTCATATATATCAGATACAATTTTAGAAAAAATAGCTGGGCCAGCCTCCACAAAACCATTGCAGGCATCGGCACTGAAACTGTTTGATTCACTATGATCTGTTAAAGACTTATTAGCCACATCTACTAACCACCGTAATGCCCTTGGCAAAAGACTTTTTGGTGTGCCCTGTGGCTCTGAAAGGAAAAAGGCAATAAATGCTGCAGGAATACCAGCACTTCTCCTTAGGAGATCATCCACTGTTTGTCCCTTGGCTATTGTTCGTTCCATAAGTTGCTCCATCCAAGACTCAGTCAACCTACAAAGTCTGGAAAAAAGGAAAAGCAACCTTAGCAAATGAATTCAGAATGTATGTCTTTTATCTTTGGTGTGAACTTCTCTGCTGTGATCCTAACAATGATATTCCAGCATTGTCAAATGCAATAGTATCAGAAGTTATCTGTTAGAAGCTACTTTGAACAGACACCAAAAAGAAAATCAGCAGCCAGCTTTCAAATAAAAATGTTATCAAGCTGGAGAAATGGTGCCAAAAAGGAAAGTATTACTTCTTCCGTCACTCTTAAAAAGAGAACAGCAGTGTTATAGTTTATACTGTTTGTCATCTATATAACCTATTACAATTTTGGTTTTCAGTTTTGTGCATATGCAATATTCGTTTTTTTTTTTTTTAATCGTTTTTTCCATTTGTATTTTTCCTTGAAGGGGCAATGCAAAGGGAGGGATGAAATTGGAAGAAAACAGCGGTAAATTGGTATCTCCAAAGAAACAGGAATCGAAAGAAAAGAATAAAGGATAGACCTGAATAACAATAACAAAGTAGCGAATGAGTTAACAGGAATGCCTTATGACCTTATCTACTGTGTGCAAGTCAACACCTCTGTCACAGAGCAAACAAAAGATAAAACTATTCCACAGCACAAATTCAGATATCTCCTTTTTCCTGTGAATTGACAAGACATGAGTGAGCAGCTCACGACTGCGCGAAAGCGAGTTTTAAAAGATTCAAATTTAAATATATCTTTCATTATGACCTCACTAAACACTTATTGCTATATGAATCTTCCAACAACTGAAGATTAAAAGTTGACTTCTCTAAGAGGCGGCATGATAAGAGATTAAGAGGCGCTGAAAACCTTTAAGATGTCACCTACTGCATCGACCTGAAGCAAGTTTGGGAGTGACTTTTTTGGCTCTCCTTTTCCTTTCAGATTTTGTTTATTTTTTTTTATCTTTACAGCTTACAAGCTACTCAGGCTTACAATTTTTCGATGTCACTTGTACAAGAAGTGTACAAGAAGGCAAGCGAGCTGAGCTCAATCTCATTTATTTTAAGCTACTACGACTCAAGCATCTCCTATACCAGGTTCTCTAGTTCGCGAACCCAATGGGCTGGAGAAATTCCCTTTTTACTTTTTACCCTTCCCACATTGGAAAAACCCATGGTACAAAGAAGAATAACCCTTAGAAGGGGTTGCAGCACTGAAGGCTTTGCTGATCACAACGACTGGATTCTCCCCCTTTCTTGGCATCTGCTTCCCCACATCTCTGTACCAGCCATCTGTCCAAGGTTCCTCCCATTGAAATCGGTCATTCTTAGATGAACAATGAGAATATCTTCATTTTCAGATAAATTTTTTTTTTTTTTGATGACAAGGGAACCCGCAGCCGCCACCCTTCGGGTGCGCACAGGGTAAACCCCACCCCTGTGCAATAGCTCGCAAACCACAATATAATTAACAAGCAGCTAGATGTAAAAGATATGTCAGCTGTGAAACCACAATTCAATTTTCTGACGCTAGAGATAATTCTGAAATTATTTTAAGCGAAACCATGGATAAGAATGCCGCTTACAGCTTTGGCACTGGAATTCCTGCAAAAACAAATAAGCATATAGAAAATATGACTGCAGATATAAATAGAATCCAGTACAGATACCTTGCATCATTTGAACAAAGCAATCGATTGCAAAGCGCAGTAAATCCAGCCCTTGTCTTATCAATAGCACCATTATGCTTCATTTTCAAAAGGACTTCCAAGAAATGGTTGCCAATTACCTCGAGTTGTTTCACATCAAGCATTGCGCCAGATGTCCCATTGGATAAATCAGTTTCATGAACAACTTGGCAACCTGATTCTGAAACATTTGAAGCAGGCAAAGGAACTTTTCTTATTATTGTTCCCAAAAGAAGGCTTACCTGAAACAATGTAGATGGAAAGAAATTAATCCTTCTGGAAATTTTAAGCATATAAACTTCATATAGTTTATTACAATTCAGAATCCTTCTTTTTTTTTCTTTTTATAAAAGTGGTGTTCAGGCCAGCTTGTGCACACTTCGCTACTATTCCACCAAGTACCTACTACCTCCCAGCAGCACAGGTACCGAATAACTCTACCCATCACGGCTTAAGGAAATGGGGGAAAATCACCTAGTATTTATTATTCCTTCTTTAGCCACACAAAGGCTGTACTAGAGGGGGAAGGGTAGAATATGCGTTTTATCGCCATAAATTGAAATACGAACTGTAAAGTTACTAGACCTGAGTACAAAGCAGCAAGGAAAAGAATGATGACGGCACAAGGATGAGTGATGACATAATTTAACCATTAACATCATATAAGTTTCATTAAATAGTTAGCTACTTGGACAAATGGGATAAATAGTCAGTCTTATTACCTCTTTCATAGCAAGCCAACAACCAACCATAACTATCTGCTCAGTTCGCCTGCCCTCCTGCTTCACTTCTGTATTTTGTACCTTGTCTGAGGTAGATACGGATTCATCCACTTCATGAGGAACCTCTAGCAAAAGAGCATCATCACCCATTTCCTCCATATCATCAGGTAAGTACCAAGCATCAGCTGATACCACCCCAAGGGCCAACGAAGTTATCCGCATGACCAACTCCAAAATCTTCTCCAATACCACTTTCATTTCGGATGTACTGCAGACTATTGCATCAGAATCCCAGTCAAGTTCCTCAAATGTGTATCGAAGAGCAAGCAAAGCACCATGAACGAAGCTGTTCTTGCACGCTTCTGAAAGATCCTTCTCTCCATCCTGAACAACTGCCTCCAGCCAATCAATTAGTGATCTTAAATATTCTATTGCTGGAGGTGCAAGCTTACGAGCCTTATTCTCCCCGTTTGGCAGCTTGGACAGCGGTTGAGGGGATCCATCGTTAGCTGAGACGTTAACAACCCAACCAAGTTCCAAAACATACTTTCTGAATATAAGTCGTAAAGTCAGAGCTCCAGCATCACTTTCTCTGACACGTGGACTACAGACTAGCTTCTTAGCCCAAACAATTGCTTCACTAACCATGTCCTGGCTATTAATTCCAGGAAGAGGAGTAGGAAAATGCAGCAGAATACGAAAAGAACTCTCTCTAAGTCGGTCCCAACTATCAACAATTGATCCAACCAGCAATAGAGTTGATTCAGGTAAAAGAAGCCCCTTACTGTAGGGATAAAGAGAGAATTCAGGAGAAACAGCACCAACGTTTCCTTCTGATGGGACCACAATAGACCAAACATTTAGCATTATCAATAAAAGATCCATTGCCATTATCTTTCTCTCATATGGAGCAGAGGGGTAGCATGAAAAGAACAAAAAGCAACTCAACCACCTCATAAAGTTAAACAGTTCATCTGCCCTGTCTTGAAATGTATCCCCTGTTCCTTTAGCAATGGAATCTCTACTTGTGTCTTTCCCTGCAAGAGGTTGCCAGCTTCCCTGCTTAACCAGCCTCTCTAATGCTGTTCGAACCCGAGAAAAGAATTTCCGAAATAAGCTTGTCCACTTCATCTGGAAAGCAGTTGAGCAACATCTCATGTTCAAAGGAATTGCTACCTTCATCAGACTGAGTTCCAATGATGATGGCAAACTAGCAGTCTTTGGATTTATGAACAGAGATTCTGCTGCATCAATCCGAAGTGACTCATCACTATGCGTAAGCGCCAAAACCAGATATTTCTCTGGGACTTTTATTTCAATCCCCTTAATGCAGACAATAGCATCTCTGTTTTCCAAATTCTGCTCCACATCTTCCAGGGATAACAAAGAATTCTTACACCAATCGATATCCCCTTCTAGCAAAGCAAGTAAACGGGAAACCTTAAACAGTGAAACTAAAACAGCCACTCGCTCTTCAAGCGTGGGAGACACACCCCCAAAATCCAACTCAGTAAGAAATACTTCCCCATTGTCCAAACCACATCCGACGCCAATAAAAGCGAGCATCGGAAATATAGCATCAACATCCAGTTCAAGTAATACCGGCAGTGCATAGGTGTTAAGATTTGAGCGGAGTTTTGAATGTCCAGAAGCTAGGCCCGACAAAAGTGGAGGCAGGCAATAACGCCTATATTTGTTGTACCCATTTTCAATACCATCACTACTCCAATACTCATCACGTAAACACTCAAGGAAACACTTAAGAAATGTTGTTGAAGCACCACACACATCATCATCGATATACGCCTTTATCGTTTCAAACAACAGATCGGGGCTCATAGTTAAAAGTGTCTTTGCGCCCAGCCTCTTTGTAAGGGATGCTAAAGGAACATATCTTCCTTTGCAACGTGGTCCCAGGCGAAGGAGATCAAAAGCAACCTTCCTCATGAACAATTTCAACGTATCACTACCCTCTACCCACTGTAGACTGGCCTGAATGTCTAATAAGAGATCAAAAATAAGATGCACTTGTTTGACTGTTTGGCTCAAAGGATCTTCCAAATTATTCCACACTATTTGCAATAATCGTGTCCCAATTTCCTCAGAAATGGGATCATAATTTACTTCAAGACTTCCGTTTTTATCTAGCATTGACGTTTTCACTTGCTGCAGACAAATCTGCATCACGGTCAGAGCATGAAAATTGAAGTGACTGTCTATCGGATTCTCACAAAAGTTACAAAGCTCAGGCAAAATTGCATCATAAAGAATCATTTTGATTGATTTCCCGTTCTCTCCACAATCCCTAACACTATCATTTGATACAACAAACCCAACATTCAATACCGCCCTCGGGACCGCAGTTAAAATACCTCGAATCAAGCAAATTCTACTCAACGACGAAAACTTACTCAATTCATCAATCAAATCGCCCTTAAACGGGATTTTCTCAACTACGCCCTTAAACACAAACTCACTACACACAATCAAACCCTCATTATTAAAAATTCCTTCCATAATAAACAATCCAAGCTCTTCCGGGCTAAGACAAACCTGCAAAGCCACACAAAAACTCACCCCAGCCGCCACTAAACAATCCCTAGAAAATGATTCCGATTTCAAAATACTCAAAACAGTAACCAAAAACCTCTCTAAAACATCGCAAGCACCTGCATTATTAACCACAAACTTCAAAGGAAATCGTTGTAGCAAGTAATACATACACGATAACGCTTCTTGACATTGTTCCATAACAATCGGTGACGGTCTAGACCACTCATTAATATCAAGCAACACCTCATTCAACCCCAACACAACATCCAAACCAACCAACACCGCACACTCATCAACAACCTCCACCAAAAAACCTAATTTCGGTATGCTCATCATCGACAACGCAGCTCGCGAAACACAAAACCTCTTCCCATTCCCATTTTTCTCGTAATACTCCTCACAGAGTTTGCGGAAACAACTTTGGATCACGCCATGGAAATTCTTACACTTGATAAGCGCGGAAAGCAAAGTCCTATGCAAAGGCTGTGAGTTTTCAAGTAAAAGTATTTCGAGGTAAAATCTACAAGCTATGTCAATTGATGACTCATCACATGCGTTGTTGTTTGAGAGTAATAATAATTGGGAGAATGATGAAGCGAGGTTTTTGGCATGATTGAGTTGAGAATAAGTAGAGTTTAAGGAGATGAGTGTTTTTAGTGAGGTGTAGAATTGGTGTGTGGAAGGTGTTTGATGAAATGCATCAATGAAATATTGAGGGAATATAATGGCACTGTATGTGTAATGATGACGATGTTGCAACGCTCTCCATTTAGCTGACATTATTATTAGTAGTAATAATCAGTTTGTTGCCGGAGCTTGGTGGCGGCTTTGGTGGTCGTCGTTTGGGGTTTGAACAAGGGTTTTTAGAACAAGGTGGGAAATCAATTCATCCCTGCATTTTATTTTTATTTTTATTTTTTTAATCTTTTTTTGGTTTTTTGGTCTGGGTCGAGGAAAATAAGTGCTCCCTCCCTCCCATCCCAATTTATGGAACCGTTTGGCTATAAGAATCATTCACTTTTTTTCAGAGTATTTTTTTATTTTTTTTCAAAAATCATTGTTTGGCCATAAAAATTTCAAATACAAATCAAAACTTATTTTTCACTTTTTTCATAATCAAACCTTGTTGAAAAAGTACATTTCAACAACAAAATAGTATTTTCAAATATTATGACCAAACACAACTCTAACTCCAAAAATTCCAAAAAAAGTGAATTTGTTTTTTGTTTCTATGGCCAAACGCCTACTAAGAGTCTTATTTTCCTTTTTAGCCAAAAAAGAGTGTCTCTTTTAAAATATTTAGGACTCATTTGGCCATGAGAATTCTTCACTTTTTTCGTAAAATATTTTAATTTATTTGAAAATCAGCGGCTGGCTATGAAAATTTCAAATACAACTTGAATTTGGAATTTAAAAAGCCTCTTAAATCCTGTCTTAGACCATTGCATTTATTTTTTTCTTTCTCAAATTTTACCCTAAATATTTTATTTTTATAAAAATGACCCTATTTATATCAGCCACCAAACTGTTGCATGATCTACTACCCATTATCCAATATTCTAAACTTCATTTTAAAAAAAAGGATGAACTTGACAGTCTTTGGGGGTTGATCAGTTTGAAAAAATAATAAGCATTTTTTTAACAAAGCACATGCCATCAGACTTGTGTAGTTTTATTTCAAAATCAAATTATTTACACAAAGAAAGTGGAAGTAAAGAAAATAAAGAAAAACAAAGCAGAAATCTAACCTAGCCTACTATATGTAGTGTTACAGAGTCAAATGAATCCTAGGCTAGAACTAAATGCTGGAACTTCTACTGCTTTGGTTTGTTGTCATCATCAGACACCTCAAGCTCTCACCATGTGCTATGACATCAAATCCGGTTGATTAATCAGCGAGAAACAAGTTGTATTTATCCAAGCTACGAAGCCGTCTGTGTATCTCTACAACTATGTAACTATGTAGCCTTGTTTTCCTTATATACGCATCGTGTATAGCCTCTGTGTGTATCATCTATTACTTTCCTTCTCGGGACTTTAGTTAAAATTACGGCAAGCATTTACGTATTACAAACTCACGATATTAATCTTGTCATCACACAATTTGTTGTGTTGTCTGACTACTATGTGTCTGAAGTCACACTCTGATCAATCTGGTTCTCTAGGTCTATATGTTGAGTATCTGAATTGTGGCATATTGCTTTTAGCACTGTTAAGTATCCGCCTTACATGAATTGGTAGTTCTTAATAGTTGTTTATTTGAATTATACCTGCAAAATCAAAAACCATGTTAGCTAAATAATATGCCAGTGCATTGCCTTCCCTAAAGATGTGAGCAATTTGCACATGACCTCCTTCTGTCTATCTCTTTGTCCTCCTCACCATCAGTCTCACAGTCTATGGAGTATCCCATCTCCCCTCCAATATGTTCACCATAGTTAATGGGCACCATCTCAAAATCACGGGGTTGCGGTGTGTGTCATGCGATGTACTCGACGGCATCTGTATAGCGCGGCCTTACGCACAAATATTAGTTGTGTGCCGCCAACTTCCTAACACTAGCAAACACGGATCTCCCCGTTTGTTTCTCACCTGGTCGCGAACTTGCTGGATTTCCTTGCAAGCACCATACGTATTGCATTTATACCATCCTTTTTGTTGAACGTCTCCATTGCGCCCTCTAATCTTCATAACTGGCTTATATCCTTCCAGAATTTGCACCAACTGAGGCCAGTCTTGTGGTATATTCTTCAGCCAAGGATACCTTGTCACAGCCAAATGATATCAATTCTGGTTAATGTAATATATGACTTTGTTCTTGCTTATTGTCTTACCATGGGCTCTTGCATTTCTCCTCTTCCATAATTGCCAACAAATAAAAGCAGGAGCAGCTTGTACAATAAGCTTCAGCTTTGGTGAGCAGTTGAAATCCCACCATTTTCATACTGTCTGATGTAGCTGCACCATAGGACCTATCCCACCCACAACACTGGTGTAATAAAGCCAAACTGATGTAGCAAAGTTCCCAGTAAGAAACATGTGTTGTACTGTTTCTTCCTGTTGAGGATTATCACAACAATAACATCTAGAAACAATGGTAATCTTCATCCTTTTCAAAATATCATCTAGTAGTAGTCTGAGCTTCATATTCTCCACATAAAGAATGACACACTTTGAATGGCACACCTTTAATCCATAATTTAGAAAATTGCAAAGAAGCTTGTTCTTTCTGCCTCAAAAAGTTCCATGCACTCCTAATAGTAAATATGCCATTACCGGTTAGCATCCACAGTGGTTTATCCTTTTCTTCTGTTTTCTCCACCGTACCAAGCTCATTCCTCACATGATTCAGTATATTCACTGGAAATACTTCCTCTAGCTTCTGATAATCCCATCCCTCATTTGTCATAAAGAAATTCAGCTCCTCTACTTGAGTTTGGATAGGACACACCTACTTCAAAGGACCAAGTTTAGACCAGTTATCATGTCACACATTATATTCTCCATTCATTGGTTCCTACCAAATATCTTTGCTCAGTTTGATCCCTAGCCTCCAGCATTTTCTTCCACACTTGTGCTCCTCCTTTCCATTGCACTTCAGTAGGTTTCAATCTCTTCGGTATTTGTTCCATGAACGTGGACCAAAGTGAATTTGTAGTTCTGAATCTCCACCATAGCTTTGCAAACAATGCATTAGAGACATCATATAATGATCTAAAACCTAATCCCCCTTCCTCCTTTGGTAAACAAACGTTATCCCATGTTACCCAATGCCTACTTTTGCCTTCTTCCTTATTACTCCAAAAGAATCTAGCAAAGTTCTTATGTAGTTCATTAATGGTATACTTTGTGGGAACTACTACTGATGGTAGGTAAATTGGGACACTTTGTAGAACATTGTTGATCAACACTGCTTTCCCTCCATAGGACAGAAGCCTTCCTTTCCAGTTCTGCAGCTTGTTTTTCACCTTCTTAATAAGCTCATTATAATATACCTTCTTTCTTCTAGCATGGAAGATTGGATAGCCCAAATACTTCAAAGGAAACTAATCTCTTGAAAAACCAGTGATTTGACCCACTTGTTGCACAAGATTATCTGCAACCTTCGACTACATATAGAATGCACTCTTATCCTTATTAATAAGTTGTCTTGAAGCAGCTTCCTATCCTTGAAAAATCTTCATAATCTTGCCTAGAGACTCCTTGTGTCTTTGATGCAAAGATGATAGTGTCATCAGCATATGATAAATGGTTCTGATTATGACTCCACTTTGGTATTTCATATCCCACATAACTAGGATCATCATATAATGCATTTAAAGTTCTTGATAACACCTCAGCTGTAAAAATGAACAGAGCAGGTGACAAAGGGTCACCTTGTTTCACCCCTCTAGTTGAGTGGAATAAACTTGATGATTGACCATTAAACAACATTGAATACTAGTTGTTAGCCACCAGTCTCCATACTATGTGAACAAAATTCACACCAAATCCCATTTTTTGCAGAACTTTGGCTAGAAACTCCCATGAGACTTATCATATGCTTTGGACATATCTAGCTTTATAACAACATTGGCTGGCTTCCCTTTTTTTCTGATGTCTGTCACCATTACCTGAGTTAATAACACATTATCTATTATACTCCTTCCTTTCACAAAACCAGATAGGTTGATGGATATTAACTGTGGCAACACATCTTCAAGTCCATCATGAATGATCCTTGACATAACTTTGTTAATGAAATTACTTAGACTTATAGGCCTTAAGTCTGAATAAGTATTCACCGTCTCCTTCTTGGGAAGTAAACCAGATTAGTGTGTGTGATAGACTTAGGAAGAGTTTTCCCCTCAAAGAAAGCTATTACCATTTTGAATACATCTGTGCTAACAATATCCCAGCATGCCTGATAAAAGATCCTAGAAAATCCATCAGGTCCACTAACACTGTTAAACTTTGGAAATTTCATTTCGTTTTCATTATGAGTAAACTAACACAAGCCTAAAGTGGAAATGAATCCCTTACAAGGTTAAAGAGGGTATTTGATAATTTTAAGTATGTACCTTAAGGTTTTGGAGTCAAATGAATCGGCAGAAGTAAGTTCATTGAAGAAATTGGAATTAGAGTCATGTTTTGGGAAGATTTCATACCATTTGAGTTATACATTATTTAGCATCACCCTGAGAGGGACATATAGAGCCCGTTAGATGGTTAATGAAGTTTTATACAAGTGCCAAGAAGGTTCCACAAGGATTGGAGGTCAAACGAATCGAAAAGAACGCATTTTCGTGAAATCGGGGAAAATGGGGCAACATGCGGCCTCATACTCAGCATGCTGAGCCGCATATTGGCCGAAAACTTGCCATTTTGGCTGAGCTTACTGCCAAACACCACCCCCATTTTGTGGAGGGAGTATGTAGCCGCATACTGAGTATGTGGTGCCGCATACTCACCGCATGCACCAATGACTTCGGTGGCGATTTTTCAGCCCTTTTTAAACCCCAAAAGACCCCATTTTTCACATTAACTTTCCACACTTCTTTTCCCACATTTATAGAGAGTTCTTGAGAGTTATTGAAAATTCCAAAACCTTCTACACCATTAAAAGATAAGATCAAACATCAAAAACCTTAAGATAAATCCATGGAAGATGATGGTTCTTGTTTCTCTTCAAAGTTGTGAAGAACTTGATCTTGGAGAAGTTGAGTATGGTGAAGTTCTTCTATTATAAGGTATGTTATCTATCCTATTATTATGATTGAGTTGGTTTAAAGGTTTAGTAACTCTTGGAAAGGAAAAGAATTAAAGTGGAGAGGTAATAAAGTATTGAATTGACGTTGATAACTATGAAGTGAATTTGAAAGGGGAGTTTGGATTAATTTGAGATTGAATTGAATATAATTCCTTAATTATGATATTGTTGATGCTATTATTGATGTTTGGGAGTTGTTTTGGAGTTGGTGGAAGTTGATAAAATAGTGGAAGTGTTGCCCAAATTCTGTTAGCTCGCTAATTACTCTAGTTTGAACTTTATGAGCAATTTCAAGACTTAACCTTACTATGAATTCTCTTGAATGTAGACTTGGGAGCTCGGGAGGAGAACGTTAAGTAATTAAGGAGACGTGAAGTATGTAAGGATAACCCTTTCTTTCTAAAGGCATGATTCCCTTATTGTGAACCTATACATGATATCCATAATGTCCTACTACCTAGAAACGCTAGAAGCTCATAATTCTCAAGGTTCTCATGATATTGTTGACAAATGTTCTCTATATGATGATGATGATGATTCTATTTCTAAAGACACCAAATCTTATAGCTCCTAATGTTTTCATGATATTATTGAGTTCCAATTTCCTTGAGAACCGGTTCTAGAATGGAAAGGTAATACAGCATTTCTGAGAGGTAAGTTTATTTCCTATCACAATGCAAGAAAGATGATCGCTAAGGGTTGCATTTATCATCTAGTCTGGGTTTAAGATATAGAAGCAAAGCCGCCGACTCTTCAGTCTGTCCCAGTAGTGAATGCGTTTCCTGATGTATTCCCAAACGAGCTTCCAGGTCTTCCACCAGAACGAGAGATTGATTTTGCCATTGATGTGCTACCGGATACTAAACCAATATCTATTCCTCCTTATAGAATGGCTCCTACATAATTGAAAGAATTGAAGGAGCAACTGAAGGATTTGCTCGAGAAAGGCTTTATTAGGCCTAGCTCGTCACCGTGGGGAGCACCAGTGATATTTGTGAGGGAGAAAGAAGGCTCCTTGCGAATGTGTATCGATTACAGACGGCTGAATAAGGTGACGATCAAGAACAAGTATTCGCTTCCAAGAATTGATGATTTATTTGATCAGCTATTGGGTGCCAAGTGGTTCTCAAAAATAGATTTAAGATCCGGGTATCACCAGGTGAGAGTTAGAGAGAAGGACATTCCCAAGACAGCCTTCAGAACTAGATATGGTCATTTCGAATTTCGGGTTGACTAATGCACTGGCGATATTCATGGATTTGATGAATAGTGTATTCAGGCCTTTCCTAGATTCATTTGTGATTGTATTCATTGATGATATCCTGGTATATTCTCGATCTGAGGCAGAGCATGCAAATCATTTACGTGCTGTCCTTAGAATTCTTCAATCCTGGAGGTTATATGCAAAGTTCTAAAAATGTGAGTTCTGGTTAAATTCTGTGACTTTTCTAGGACACATTATTTTAGCAGATGGTATTTGGGTAAATATCCAGAAGATTGAAGCGGCGAAGACTTGGCCAAGGCCTACAACACCTACAGAAGTTCGTAGTTTTCTGGGTTTGGTAGGTTATTATAGAAGATTTGTAGAAGGATTTTCTTCTATCTCTTCACCACTGACGAAGCTGACTCAGAAATCAGCTAAATTTCAATGGGCGGATGCTTGTAAGTGCAGTTTCCAGGATCTGAAGAATAGATTAACTTCGGCCCCTCTCCTGATACTCCCCAGAAGGATCGGAGGGATACGTTATTTATTGTGATGCTTCAGGTGTTGGATTAGGGTATGTATTGATGCAGCACGGTAAAGTTATTGCCTATGCTTCAAGGCAGTTGCGAAAACATGAGCAGAATTATCCAACCTATGATCTAGAGTTAACTGCGGTAATTCATGCATTAAAGATGTGGAGACATTATTTGTATGGCGTTCATGTTGATATTTATACAGACCATAAAAGCCTCCAGTATATTTTCAAGCAGAAGGAGTTAACTTTACGGCAAAGGCGATGGTTGGAACTATTGAAAGATTATGGTTTTAGCATCTTATATCATCCGGGGAAAGCGAATGTCGTCGCCGATGCTCTTAGTCGTAGATCCATGGGTAGATTATGTGATATTCAGCCAGAGAAGAGGGAGTTAGCTCGTGAGTTTCGATAGCTAGCCAGTTTAGGAGTTTGATTAATGGACTTAGGCAATATGAGAGTTACTATCCAGAATTCAGCCGTCACGTCATTAGTAGTTGAGGTGAAAGAGCGCCAATATGAGGATCCCATATTAACTTATTACAAAAATACATCTCCTCAGAAGAAAAAACTCACCATTTGAAATTTCTGCTGATGGAGTTCTCATATATCGAGGCAGATTATGTGTTCCTGATGTTGCAGGGTTACGTCGCCAGATTTTAGAGGAGGCCCATTGTTTCCATTGTTCAGTTCATTGGGGAGCGACAAAGATGTATCACGATATCAAGTTAATTTATTGGTGGGATGGAATTAAGAGAGACATAGCAGAGTTCGTAGCTCAATGTCCTAACTGCCAGCAAGTAAAGATCGAGCATCAGAAGCCTGGGGGATTGTTGCAAACTATAGAGATTCTGACTTGGAAATGGGAAGTGATTAATATGTATTTCATTACAGGCTTGCCTCGTTCTCAACGTAAGTATGATTCCATATGGGTAATTGTGGATAGACTTACAAAATCAGCTTATTTTCTTCCTGTTAGGACTACATACTTAGTCGAAGATTATATAAAGCTTTATATCAAAAAGATAGTATGACTCCATGGTGTTCCAATATCCATTATCTCCGATAGAGGTGCACAGTTTACAGCTAATTTCTGGAAGTCTTTCCAAGAAGGTTTGGGGACTCAGGTGAGTCTTAGCACAGCATTTCACCCCCAGACTGATGGACAAGCTGAGCGTACCATTCAGACTCTCTAAGATATGCTACGGGCATGCGTGTTAGATTTTGGAGGTAGTTGGGATGATCACTTACCACTCATTGAGTTTGCATACAACAAAAGTTACCATTCCAGCATCCAAATGGCCCCGTATGAGGCTTTATATGGGCAAAAATATAGATCACCGACTGGATGGTTCGAAGCAGGGGAGACAAAGTTAGTGGGGTTAGACTTGATCCAGCAAGCGATGGGAAGATCAAGCTTATTTAGGACCAATTATTGACAACCCAGAGTCGACAGAAGTCTTATGCGGACAATTGTCGACGAGACCTGAAATTTCATGTTAATGACTGGGTATTCTTGAAGGTGTCACCTATGAAGGGCGTCATGAGATTCGGTAAAAAGGGTAAGCTTAGCCCTCGGTATAGTGGGCCCTACAGAATTGTACGCAAAGTGGGCCAAGTAGCCTATGAGTTAGATTTACCTTCAGACTTGGAGTCAGTCCATCCAGGTTTCCATGTATCAATGCTTCGTAAGTGCATTGGAGACCCTTCCAGAATTGTACCTGTAGATGATGTCCAGGTCACCGAACAATTATCCTACAAAAAAGTCCCCATTGCAATCCTAGATAGACAAGTTCGGAGGCTAAGAACTAAAGATGTAGCTTCAGTTAAAGTCCTATGGAGAAATAATAATAAGGAAGAAATGACCTAGGAAGCCGAGGAAGATATGAAGTCCAGGTATCCACATTTTTTTCCACTCCCGGAGGAGGTTCAGGCTGAGCCACCATTGTCTTCAAGTGCGTAATACTTTCTTTTGATGATTTCTTAGTCGTGTGTGGCCATTATTGTTGATGTTGTTGTAGCCCTGTGAGGTGTTGTATATTTTGGGCTGTTGTGACAGGATGGTAGTGGTATACTTATAGGGGAAACTCTGGTGAATTTTTTTTAGAATCCTTAAGAGTCTAACATTCGAGAGACAAATGTTCTTAAGGGGGGAGGAATGTTACACTTTGGAAATTTCGTGTCGTTTGCATTATGAGTAAACTAACGCAAGCCTAAAGTGGACATGAAGCCCTTACAAGGTTAAGGAGGTTATTTGATCATTTTAAGTATGTACCTTAAGGTTTTGGAGTCAAATGATTCGGCGGAAGTAAATTCATTGAATAAATTGGAAGATTTCGTACCATTAGAGTTATACATTACTCAGAATCATATTGAGAGGGAGATATAGAGCTCCTTTGATGGTTAATGAAGTTTTGTACAAGTGTCAAGAAGGTTCCATAAGGATTGGAGGTCAAACGAATCGAAAAGAAAGCATTTTCGCGAAATTGGGGAAAATGGGGCAGTATGCGGCCGCATACTCAGCATCTTTGAGCCGCATATTGGCTGAAAACTCGTAATTTTGGTTGAGCTTACTTCCCAACACCACCCCCATTTTTTGGAGGGAGTTGCAGCCGCATACTGAGTATGTGGTGCCGTATACTGAGTATGTGGTGCCGTATACTCACCGCAACACGGAGCAATGGGGCGATTTTCAGCCTTTTTTAAACCCCAAAAGACCCCATTTTTCACATTAACTTTCCACACTTCTTTCCCCACATTTATAGAGAGTTCTTCAACATTCCAAAACCTTCTACACCATTAAAAGAGAAGATCAAACATCAAAAACCTCAAGATAAATCCATGGAAGATGATGGTTCTTGTTTCTCTTTAAAGTTATGAAGAACTTGATCTTGGAGAAGTTGAGTAAGGTGAAGTTCTTCTATTATAAGGTATGTTATCTATCCTATTATTATGATTGAGTTGGTTTAAAGGTTTAGTAACTCTTGGAAAAGAAAAGAATTAAAGTGGAGAGGTAATAAAGTATTGAATTGACGTTGATGACTATGAAGTGAATTTGAAAGGGGAGTTTGGATTAATTTGAGATTGAATTGAATATAATTCCTTGATTATGATATTGTTGATGCTATTATTGATGCTATTATTGATGTTTGAGAGTTGTTTTGGAGTTGGTGGAAGTCGATAAAATAGTGGAAGTGTTGCCCAAATTCCGTTAGCTCGCTAATTACTCCAGTTTGAACTTTATGAACGATTTCAAGATTTAACCTTAGTATGAATTCTCTTGAATGTAGATTTGCGAGCTCAGGAGGAGAACGTTAAGTAATTAAGGAGACGTGAAGGTATGTAAGGATAACCCTTTCTTTCTAAAGGCATGATTCCCTTATTGTGAACCCATACATGATATCCATAATGTCCTACTTCCTAGAAACGCTAGAAGCTCATAATTCTCAAGGTTCTCATGATATTGTTGACAAATGATCTCTATATGATGATGATGATGATGATTCTATTTCTAAAGACACCAAAGCTTATAGGTCCTAATGTTTTCATGATATTATTGAGTTGTTCCATGATTATTGATTTTACTCATTGTTGTTGATCTCATTTTATGGTATTTGTTCTTTCAAGGTGAGATATAGCGATGATGATGTTTCCATAATAGAAATCGGGGGTTTATTGACGTTACGTCACTCTGATAAAGTTGTAACGTTTTATTTGGGCTCTCTTGCATGCTTTATATATATATGTATGTATTTTCTCACACCGCGCCGCGCTATAGTCGGCCGGGCAGGCACATAGATGTGCACACCACTGCAGTTGTGTCACGCCCCAAAACCTACCCTAGACGTGACGGGCATCCGACGTCATGACCAACATCGGAAGAACCTAAGCAACACCATAATAATACTTGAACCCGCCAGGTTCAACATTCGCCTCCAACAGTTTATAAAAATAAAGGTAAACGAATCACGCATATAAGAATTAAATCAGCGGAAGTCTTTAGTTATCTATGCTTGTCAAACATAACAACGTGCCCAAGAGTTAATCAATAACTCAATAACTACCCACAAATGTATACTAGGGAGCTTCTAAGATAAAGGATTAATAGTCGACTCATCGGGACGCGGCCGGCAACTAACGTAACAAATAAGTAAATCAACAGGTGTCCCACGAACGAATGTGTGGGCTCACCAAATTATCCGCAAAAGTTAAAGTCCTTCCTAAGCACCTGGAGTATCACGAACCCTTTCTTCCCCGTTACCTAACATACCATCAAAAAACAACAATGGTATGCGAGTACTCGTACTCGGTGAGTGCCTCGGGGACAATGAATAATACGAAAATAAAGTAAAATAATACATGAAGAAATCGATCTTGAAAATCATATGAAATCAACGTAAGGCGTTTATTCGGTTTATGTATCTCAATAATAAGTATCAAAACCCACTTATAAAGCCTCTTGTTAAGTTACAACTTCAAATATGCCCTTTTTAATCAATTAAGATAGTCATCAATAATTCCATAAGAGAATAAGAATGTCACACATGCCAATACAGGCCCAAGAATCAAGCATATCGCGCATAGCGCACCACACCGAACATATAATTCTCGGTGGCTATCCTTCCTCCCGAATAGCTAGGCATAAATCACACCGGACTATGTAGTACGCGGTGGCTATCCTTCCTCCCGAATAGCTAGGCATACATCACACCGCAGGTAGCGAACCCAGCGGTGGCTATCCTTCCCCCCGAATAGCTAGGCTTGAATCACACCCCAGGTAGCGAACCCAGCGGTGGCCACTCTTCCTCCCGAATGGCTAGGCAATGACACACTAGGATCCATAGTGGCTACCCTTCCTCCCGAGTAGCTAGGCCAAACACAACAACCAAATTCATAGCATAGAAGCCGATTCACAATTTGTCTCAAAATAGTCACACCATCAAATAGCATTAAAGTTCATTATGCCATTACGAAAATCCATAATATCATAGATAATTACTTTATCATAGTTCCTTTGTAAAATCATCAATACCAAAAATTAACCATCATCACTGATCATCTCTTATAGAAGAAAATGATTCATAATATCACATACATATATAGGGTTTGTTACAATCTAGATTTAATGTGGGCTTGTCCCCTCACGCACATTAACCATTAATCAAAACATATAATAAATTTCGAGAGTGTGAAACCAATTCATCATATCATTCAACACATGCTTTTATAAAGAATCAATCTTTCAAGAGAGTTTGCAAAAGAGACATATCAATTACCTTTATATTCAAAAAGGATTTTATTTTTTTAAAGAGACATACAAATCACAATAAGATTTTTAAAAGGGAGACATACCTTAATTTGTTAAACAGAGTTTAACAAATCACTTTTCTAATGAAGAACACCCAAACCCTAGCTTGAATCACTTTGGAAAGAATTATGTTGCAACCCTAGGTTTTGATCACAAAATCATGTTAAGAATCATGGGTTTGATGTTAGAAAGGGAATCGAGACTTGAATTCAACCTAGAATCATGATAACACTTACCTTTTAGGGTTCTTGAGGCTTGGGACTTGTTCTTATTGACTTTAGGGTAAATTTTCGTGAATGGGGTCTTTGGGGAAATAAACCCCAACCTTAAATATATAACTGAAAACGCGTAAACCCGACTTTTTGACCTAAATCCGACCCGTTACGCGATGGGTCCGCGATGCGGGACCATCGCGTGATGTTCTGCAGCTCAATACTCAGACTTGCGCGATTGGCCCGCGATGCGGGGCCATCGCACGCGCCCCCACGCGCCTGAAAAGGCGGCGTGTGTCGGTTCTGCACAGTGTTCGGTAAAATGGACATAACTTCTTGTACGTAACTTCGTTTGGGCTGGGCGACCTACCGTTGGAAAGCTATTTCAAAGATCTACAACTTTCATTAAGGAAGTGTTTCCAAATTCGCAACACATTTTCATAAAAATCGCCTAGAAGACAGACCTACCAAAACTTAGGCGAATTTAAGAGGCCTTAAGAACTTCACTAATTGGTTTGACTTCAAAACGACCATCCTCCACCCGAATTCACCAAGAATGGATTCATATAGATAAAATATCATCTTAATACTAGATTTTTTTTTACATATTCACACCTAGTTCAAGTTTACGGGGTGTTACAAGTTGGTACGTCATGATGATACCCCGGATGCGGGATGCCCCAGACGCGGGATGATATGATACATGGACCGAGCTGCACGTTCCACGCACAATATACATATATATATATATATATATATATATATATATATATATATATATATATATATATATATATATATATATATATATATATATATGTATGTATGTGTGAAAAATGTTTTTTTTTTTAAAAGCTAAGCATGAATGACATTCGCCTTAAGAGGCATCCAGATGTACAGGTTATATCTCTTGTCTCATGTTACTTTCCATATCTTTGTTATGTCGTCATTCATGCCTTACATACTCAGTACATTATTCATACTGACGTCCTTTTGCTTGTGGACGATGTGTTCATGCCCGCAGGTAGGCAGGGAGACGGATTGGATCCTTAGGTGCTTCATTAGTGATTTCTCAGGAGTGTTCCATTTTCTTCGGAGCTGCAGTCTTGTGGTATTATTCTTTTGTGTACATATTTGGGTACGGCGGGATCTTGTCCTGTCTTTATGATTTCTTGCACTCTAAGTAGAGGCTCATAGAAAGATGCGTATAGTTAGATGTCCTATAACCTTATCGGTTCATATTCTGTATATCATTTTTGGCAGCCTTGTCGGCTTGTATATATATATATATATATATGGGCTATATATATATATATATATGGGCATAGTTGATGATGATCATATAGACGAGCTATTATTTTTGCGGATTCATGCCCTTATAGATTATGATATTCATAAGTTATCTTCTATGGTCCACCTAGAACGAGAATGAGAAGCATGTTAAGAGGTGCTCGGTAGGCTAGCTTTGGGTGCCCGTCATGGCCCTCCGGTTGGGTCGTGACAAGCACTATCACCATTTAGATTGAATACAACCTTTTTTTACCTCATTTAAAGTTAGCATTATGCATAACACACTGTTTTGTTCTTGATCAATCAACCATGGAATATAGGATAACACATCATCACTAGAGGAAACCTCTTCTTGAGTGAAATGTTTCTGATGGAATTCCACTGCTTCATTAGCCATTATTGATTCCTCTTCTAACTATACCCTATCTGCATTTTGTATTCTTTTGATTTGTAGCTTCTTTCTTCTTCCTTTAACAAGATTGTGGAAGAGCCATGTATTTCTATCACCCTCACTGAACCAATCTAGACCAGCCTTTTGCCTCCAAGATTCCACTTCATAGTGCAAATATTTCTTATGTTCAGCCTGCGCTTTCTGCAAAATACCTCTACTGACTGCAGTAGGATGTTCTTCAAATAATTCTTCCTTCAATCTTAAAATTTCCTCTCTGATAATAAGCTATTTAAAGATGTCCCCATACGCTTCTCTACTCCATTTAGATAACACATCTTTAAGCTTTTTTCAGTTTTGCCTTGAAGCTGATGAAAGGATCAACTTTATCCAAGATAGGCTAATTATTTCTCACTATATCCATAAAGCTGTCATGTTCTACCCAAAACTTCAGAAATTTGAATGGCTTAAAAGAATTAATCTCAGCCTCTCCAAAGGAACATAGCATTGGAGCATGATAAGAACCTGTTCTTGCTAGATGTTCCACCTCCATGTTACTCAGCCATTCTTGCATATGGTTGTTCACTAGCACTCTATCCAGCCTTTCAAAAATGCATTCCTCATCAGCTCTATCATTCCACCATGTGAAAGGACTACCTTTAAAGTTCACCTCCCCTAACTCACAGAAATTAACACAAAATACAAAGTTTTCTATATCCTATGAGTTAACTGGAAGTCCACCTATTTTCTCCTCTTCATTCATCACTATATTGAAATCTCCACCTATAAACCATGGAACTGTTATATTTATTGATAACTGATATATACTATCCCAGAGCTCCAATCTCTTAGTAGCATTACATTTAGCATACACCAGTGTTGAGATAAGTTGCTGATTAAACTCATGAAGATACAACTGCAGTGTTATCTGTTGGTTGTTATCCTGTAACACTTCCACATCAATATTAGCAACAACAAAGAACCAGATTTTCCCTGAACAATTTGCACCAGCAGTGTGCATACCTAGCCTCCTTTTATAACTCTTCACTAGTCTAGCCCATTGAAAAGGTTCCAACAAGGCTATCCGGAAAATTTTGTGATTTTTATGTAACATTTGGAGCCTATGAAAGGCTTTCTGTGTTCTGACTGATTTGATATTCCATATAAATGACTTAATCATCATTTATTAGCTTTCATTGTCACAACTTTCGTTGGTACCACCCTAGTAGGTTTTTGTTTCTCTAGCCCTTTCTTTCCATTCTTCTTTTGATCCTTGAGACTAGACTTTGGTGATACATCAGCCTTCACATATGCATTTTCAATATTCAGCAAAATATTATCTTCTTTGTCCTCCAGCAACTATTGTTCATCAAGATCATCTTCTGGTAAATCTTCTTCTTCTTCTTCTTCTTTATCAATAATCTCAATATTATGAGAGATTAAATCATGCAACACCTTGTTAGGACACTACTAAAAAACTGCTAAAAATCGACGGATCAAAAACCGACGCACTGGGTCGTTTAAAAAAACCGACGGAAAACCGACTCACAGAGTCGGTTTTTTGTATTTTTAATTATTTTAATCAGAAAACCGACGGACAACATCGGTTTTTTTTTTGCGTAATTTTGAAAATATAATTCCGCCAAAATAAACCGACGTCCCACGTCGGTTTAATTAAAAAAAAAAATAATATAAAACCGACGTCGTACGTCGGTTTTATTTTAAAAATATTATAAATAATATACAATTCATTTTGTTTTTAAAAAAAATAATAAACATTTTTTTTTGAAGAAACCGACGGATGTGTCGGTTTCGTTTTTTTTTTTAAAATTTTTGGGGTCAAAATCCGGTCAAATGTGCGGAAAAAACCGACGGACAGAGTCGGGTTTGTGCGTCGGTTTTTGCTATATATTGGCGACGGGATTCTTTCCCATTTCAGCTATCCCTCTTCAAAATTAAACCCACCCTCCCCAAACCCTAGCCGCCGCCCCCTCCCCTCCGCCCGACGCCGCTCCCGTTTCGCCGCCCAACGCCGTCGCTCGCGCAGCCTCCTTCCCCCTACCCCAAACCCATTTTGAAGGTTAGTTTCTCTTAAATTAGGTAAGATTAAAATTCTTTTAATCTTAGTTTTATTTGTAGATTTTAGGCCTAATGCTCGTCTATTTAGCTTTGTTCAACATCATTTGCAATGTTATTAATGTTGAATTTGTGGAAAAAAAAAGTAAACTTTATTTGCCTAGTTTAATTTACTTGTCATTTTTTTTTTTTTTTGGGTTGAGATTGTGCTATATTTCATATTCTTTGTCAATGTATTTGTGTTAGCTTAGTTATCATTCTTTGTAATATTGTTGATGTTGAATATGTGCAAAAATATATACTTTAATTATTTGACTAGTTTTTTTGTTGTTGTTGGATTGTGCTTTTTGTTAGAAACCCATAAGTTATTAGAATTGTTATTGATCATTCTAAATTAGAATGGATTGAGATTGTGCTTTTCAAAGTTAGAATTGTTAAGTTATAGTATTTCTATAACCTCAATACTAAAATGTAGATTTTATTTCTCTAGATTTACTTTTCAATTTTTAGAATTGGTTGGAATTGTGCTTTTCAAATTAAGTTAGAATTATTAAGTTATGTTAGAATTATTAAGTTATAATATTTCTATAACCTCAAAACTAAAATGTAGATTTTATTTGACTAGATTTACTTTTCAATTTTTAGAATTAAAGTTAGAATCCATAAGTTATTAAAGTTAGAATTGTTATTGAGAATTCAAAGTTAGAATTAGTTGGGATTGTGCTTTTCAAAATTATATTAAAGTTAGAATTTATAAATTATTAAAGTTAAAATTTATAAATTATTAAAGTTAGAATTGTTATTGAGAATCCAAAGTTAGAAATGGTTGGGATTGTTTTCTTAAGTTATATTTTAAGTCAGAATTCTTAAGTTATAATATATTTCTATAACCTCAATAATTTGTGGGTATATTTTTGTAGATGGATCGTATGTGGATGTATAATATGAATAATAGTAATCGTGTGGGTGTACATGATGAATTTGTTGAAGGTGTTGATGGGTTTATCAAACATGCAATGACACTTTACCCTTTTCAAAATGAAGGGGTAATTAGGTGTCCTTGTTCTCAGCCGTGTATGAAGTATTTGAAACCGGAAGCGGTTAGGGTTCATTTATATAGTCGTGGGTTTAAGCAGAAATATTATGTTTGGGTGATCATGGAGAGACTGATGGGGTCAATGGTATATTTTACAATATTGTTGTCGGTGAAAGTAGTGTGTCGCAGGAATATAGTCACGTCCAATATGATAGAGTTAATGATATGGTTAATGATGCGTTTGGCGTACGATGCTGGTTTGAACTCGAGAAAATTTTGAGGAACCTCCTAATGAAGAAGCAATGCGCTTCTATCAAGAATTAGAAGAGGCTAGTCATCCACTTTGGGTAGGGAGTCGCATTCTAAGTTGTCTATTGCGGTTAGAATGATTAACATCAAATCGATTGAATTTGTTCTTTAAGTGCTATGGATTCAATGATTAAGCTTGTAGGGGAACTAGTTAGTCCGGAATTCGACATACCTAAGAGTTACTATGAAGCAAAGAGATTGGTTTCCAAATTAGGATTGTCGTATGATAGAATTCATTGTTGTCCAAACGGTTGTATGTTGTTCTATAAGCAAGATGTTGATTTAAATAAATGTAAAATATGTGGACATGCGCGTTATAAGCGGACACCAAGTGGGAAGACGGTTCCAATTAAGGCGATGCATTATTTACCTATTATACCTAGGTTAAAGAGGTTGTTTGCATCGCCGAGTTCTGCTCCCTCTGACCCAGAAGATGATGATGACGGTGATTTCGTAGCCCGAACACCGGATGATCAGTTGTAGTAGTTTGAATTTAATAATGGACTTATGTTAAAACTAGTTAATGGTACTTTTGGTTGGTCATTTAAATATTTCAGAACTTTGAAGGTTTATTTAGATCGTATTTGATGTGTTTTATTATTACTTAGGATGATTTTATGTGTTGTAGCTCTTTTAGAATTGATTTGGAGCATTTTAATGCTAGTTTTGAGCAGCTTTTGTTATTGGTTTCTGAGCAGATTTTGGTACTGGTTTTTGTGCGTGTGTGTGGTTGCATAAAATGCATGATTTGCATGCTGAAAATTTTCCAGAAAACCGACGGAAAATCGACTCTGTCCGTCGGTTTTTCGGAAATTAATTTTGCAGATTTTCCAGAAAACCGACTCTGTCCGTCGGTTTTCTGGAATTAATGCTTATATTTTACAAAAAAACCGACTCGCTGTGTCGGTTTTATAATTAAAAATAAAAAAATTATATAAAAAAACCGACGCAGCGTCGTTTTTTCATAAAATATATATTATTTATATATAAGATAAAAAATCCGAATTTAATAAAACCGACCCCCGTCCGTCGGTTTTTTAATTTTTTTTTAATTTTTAAAAATATTTGAATAAAACCCGACGGACAACGTAACCGATGTCGTCCGTCGGTAAAAACCGACGTTGTCCGTCGTTTTTCTGAAAGCGAGGCTATTAAAACCGACGGACGTTAAAATGTCGGTTTCCCGTCGGTTTGGTTAAAAAAACCGACGCTAGACGTCGGTTTTTGTCAACGGTTTTTTCCGTTTTTTTAGTAGTGGGAGAATTATGTTGGGATACACTACTGCTAGAGGCCTGACCTCATCTCTGACCACCAAAGAAGCTCCTATATCAGGAGACTTGGATTCCTTATCATTTATATTCTTCAACACTATTTCATTCCCAACCTCCCTTTCAAGAGAAAAAGAACCAATGCCTTTTTTATCAACTAATACCTTGAGCCTTTCCCTTTTAACCATACTATCAGAACTAGCCTCCATCTGTTGCAACTGAACTGCACCATTTTCCTCATGTGGCCTATCATATGCCTATGAGTTTTGCCCTTGATCAACCACTTCCTCAATATAAGGTAGTACTGACTCTTTGCCCTTGATGAACTCTTCATCTACCAGTGAATCTGTGATGCTCCCATTGTGCAGATCCTCCTTTTCTGCATTACCAGAGTTGTTATCTACTCATTTTCTATTAGAAATCACCTCAGCACCCTTTAGGTTATTTCCACTTTTCTCATTCTCCACCTCAACCCCTTTAACGCTCTTTACCTGCTCTTCTTGGTTTAGAGAAACATCAGAAGTGCCTATATTGTGTCCCTCATTATATTTTTTGTTCTCCTCTGTCACCTTCTTGCATTCTTCACTATGCTTTGGTATATCATCTATTTCTTTGCTAATATCTACTACCCTTTTGGATGCCTCAATGTTTGTAACAGAATTATTGTCATCTTCCTCATTACAAGCATTTAACACTTCAAAGTTATTTTGTGTGGTAATTCCACATTACTTCTCCTTGTTATTCCTATCCACCTTATTACTCTTAAGTTATCCCTCCTTTTTTCCCTTTCCTTTGTTATTGTTACCAGGATATGTCACCACTGTCCCACTAGATAGAACTTTGGGCATGTACCTTTGACTTGCATATCTCTATCATCTATATCTATTCTGCCTTCCATGCTACTGATAAGTACTAACTGTAGGTGTATCTGTAGCCACAGTTGTAGTTGCAGCCACAGGTGAACTATCTGAATTCTCCTGATCCTTTTCTTCTTCCTTCTTGCCTGCACATAACTCAGGATGCAACACTCGATATTTCTCCTTTGCATGACCTTGTAATTTGCATTGTATACAATATTTAGGAAGGCGATCATACTGAATTTTGACCTTCACTGCATTTACCTCCTTTGTTTTCTCATCTTCAATCTCCATTATTACAAACTTAGGAAGTTTTACTAACAAATCTAGTTGTACCTTCACCCTTGCACAATTTGGTCGAGTTCTATTGATTGTTGCCATGTCAAGTTGTATTGGCTTTGCTACTGCTGATGCTTATGTAAACAAGGATTCTTTCACAACGTATGTAGGTAACAGATTTGGGAAAGAAATCCACGCCATGGCTATAGAAGTTTAAAGCATCCACCTTGAAATTGAAATTCATAAATTAATGGTCTCATTTGATGCGTAAATCCATCCCTCGACTTCAACCAGTAAGCACTCTCAGACGATATATTAATGAAGTCTTCCATTAATGTACACTTTATTAACACATGCTTATCTCTTAGAAAACCAACAATACATTTACCCTTCGCACTATATTGTTTAGGGATGATATCCTTCAATTCTTCCTTTTCAGGCCAACCATATGAGAACTTACCAACGATTGCATGTTTTAAGTTTTCCAACTTCTCCATTCTAGACACTTTTGATGATATCCATCTCACCACGGGTGTTCCATCAATGTACATAAACCCTTTCAGAGGGATAGGATCACATTTGGGATTGGAACTAGAGGCAAAACTTTGTGTAAGTGTTTGTAAATAGTTTGGAGTAGGGTTTGTACTGGATGAAGGATTCGGGTCGCCTTTGCTGGGGTTCGGGATATTTCGGGTTTTGTTATGGGAGGATAGACGTCTTGGTAGTTGGTAGGAGGAGGTAGTTCAGCCGCCGGTGACGGCTGACCAGTGGCCTAAGCGGCTATAACTGTAGAAACTAGGGTTTTAGGCTAGGGTTTGCATGGGAAGTTTAGGAGAGAGAAAAAAGCTTTTTTCGTCAAGTTTTTGGACATGTTTTGTCTCCTTCCACCGAAAAAATAATAAGCATTAGAGTTAAGGCATGTTATTTTTATATATTGTATAAAATAATAAGGATTAAAGTTAACGAATGTGGTTTAGATATAAGAAGAAAATGATAAAGATGGTAAATTCAGGTAAATTAGTCAAATTGAATGGATTTGCTAGTTTTTAAAAATTGGGCATATAAATCATATTTCATGACTTTTAGAAAATACACACTCAAACAACCAATTTGCAAAAACTATAACCAAACACAACTCCATCTTCAGCTCTAGCTTCAAATATATCAAATAAAGTGAAAAAAATGTTTGATTTTTATGGTCATACGCCTACTTAATAAGTTTACATTTCAAACATCCTACAAGGCAAATTTATAACCACAAAATTCAAAGGACATTTTAGTACACTAATCAATTTCAATCATAGTAAAAAGTATTATAGCTTAATATTGTTTGTAATTATATAAATTTATTTCATGAGTTACAAAATTATTATTATAGTATAGGGTTGTATCTACTTAATACTTCTTTGAAATTGGTGTTCTTGGTATTTACTGTTTCCTTCTTTTTCCCAAATAAAAAATATGTTACGACTAAGATAATCCAATATTAGAGAGTGATGAGTTGATAAAAATTAATTAGTTGTCAATGAACTATATAGAGACTGGATTTGAAACTGAGCATGACAACTTCAGCCTAATCCAAGTTTGAAGGATTCTTTTGTTTGGCTTTTTGATTCCATAAGCATCTGGTGAGAGCTTTGAGGTGCTTTGAAATGGCATCAATCCAAAAGTGGATTAGCAGCAACAGTTTCGTCAGTTTTAAGTTTTCAGATTTGAGTTTCTAGACATTTGAGAGACACTTTTGGCCATTGTTGCATTACTTTCTTTCTGTCCTTGTTTATGTTTCTGTACAGAACTATTTGTTTTAATAAAACACAACTAGTTCCATGCTAGTTGTTTTAATTAAAAAAAAATCCAATATTAGAGATTAGGTGACCATATATTTATTTATTGTCATTTATAGATACAAAAGTGTTGAAAATCGTTACTAAACAAAATTACATTATAAGAATATCAATCAATTTTAGAATATTTAGTTATTTATTTAAAAAATTTAAGTTGATCACAATTATAAGATAAATTAATATTTTTTATTAAGAAATCAAGTACATACATAAAATTTACACTAAAAGTGACTAATTTTATCATCAACAATGTTTGATAAATAATTGTCTCTAGAATGTCAGTACTCACATAGATTTAATATGTAATTACATGCATTCAATTGAAAAAAATAAAAAGAATATGAAGAAAACCACATGAACAGAGTTAGGCTAATCCCTACTTTTCCTTGTTCTTGTTTCGGTATTAGTTATTGTGATTATCTATCTATAGCTATCTATACTATATTAAAAGTAAGAAAGACCTTAGAAATATTGATTGACCTTTTTGTCATTCATTAAAAGACTGTATAATAGACAAAATAGTCATTTACTATTTTTCTCAAATTATTAGTTAGTTATAAATTTAATTATATTCCTAAAATTTAGTATTTCTTTCCATATCTTTTAGGTTTAGGAGTCCTTTTTTCTGCCCAACTAAAATATTCATGAATTCTTATGAACTCCTAAAAGTAATCCACTTTGTCTTTCTATTCGTAAAACAATGATATAACTATGTGATTCTTTCTGAAGAGAACTAACTTCATCAATATTATTCCGGAGGGTTAGGAATGTTGAGCTTTGGCACTAAATTCCTGCAAAGTTTATGTACTCTCTTTGTTGGTCCCCTAAAACATGGTAAGGGAAGGAAGTAACAAAACATTATTTTATTGTCACGACCCAACCGGAGGGCCATGACGGGCACCCGAAGCTAACGCACCGGGCACCTCTCATCATACTTCCACAATCCTATCTAGGTGAGCCACATAGCCTACTCCTAATCTCTATGCATCAATAATACACTTTCCATCGGGCTATGACACTTTTATAACAACATCAACAACTATGCCCATATATATACGCATGCCGACAAGGCTATCAAAATGATATACAAAATATGAGCCGACAAGGCTAAGAGACATCTAGCTATACACAACTGTCTATGAGCCTCTAAGAAGAGCATGCAACATCATATAGACGGGACAGGGCCCCGCCATGCCCATATGTATATACACAAAAGAATAGTACCAACAGCTGCAGCTCTGAATCAAATGGAGTTCCCCTAAGTAGTCTCTAGATAAGCAGCCTAAGGATCAAGTCTATCTCCCTATCCACCTATGGGCATGACGCAACGTCCATAAACAAAAGGACGTCAGTACGAACAATGTACTAAGTATGTAAGGCATAAGCAGTAACATAGTAATAGCATGAAGGATAACATGAGATAGAAGAGTTATGAGATAGGAGAACCATATATATACCCTTGAGATGTTCATCATATTTACTTACTCTTTTTCTAATGGAAGCCTTCCATACATACGCATACATATATCGTAGTACTATACCCGACCATGTAGGTTCGGTGTCATACATACCCGGCCATAACAAGGCTCAGTTTTATACATACCCGGCCATAACAAGGCTCGGTCTTATACGTACCTAACCGTAGTGGTGTGCGCGCAGTAGATATCATACCCGGCCACCTAAGCTCAGTATTACCAAATATCCCTACATATATATACACATATGAGTACATAAGTATCATCAACATCATCATCACTATATCTTTATCGTAGGATGAGATCAACAATCATGAGAGTATCCAGACTTAGGAGCTTCAACACTTCTAGAAATGGAGGCGTCATGGAAAACACGGTGAATTTCATGAATAGGTATACAACAATAGAATCATGCCTTAAGAAAGAAGGGTTAGCCTTACATACCTTTATGTCTTCTTACCTACTTAACGTTCACCTCCAAAGCTTGAGAAATCTACATTTAAAATGATTCATACCAAGTCTTAAAGACACTCTTAAGTTCAAACTAGAATAATTCAGGAGCTAGCGAAAATTGGGCAGCATTTCCCCTTTTTCATCTACTTCTACCAAATTCCAAAACAACTTCCAAACAACAATGACATTATTAACAATACCATAATCAAGAGGCTTCATTCAAGTTAAGCATCATCTAATCCTCAAAACTCCCTTTCAAGGTCATTCATAACAATAGCTACAACACAACACTATTTTCACTTACATACAATTCTTCCTCAACATCATTAGCACCACCCACAACAAGATTATACTCATAGCATTCTAAGAATCATAATTCAAATTAGCTTATGGTTCACAATATCCTCAAGTTCATACTTGAACTCTATTCTCACTTTTCTTCCTCCAACTACATGGCATAATAATCAACAACCTTAGCTATATGTAAAAGATGTAAAATCTTACCTTAATCACTCAAGAACAAGTCTTGGATCAACTTACTCCACTAAAGTGAAGTCTCCAATATCAACACCATAGGAAATCTTGAGTTCCACAAACCCTAGTAAGCTTCTTAGCACTTGAATCTCTTGATCCTTGATTTCACTGTAGATTTGTGTTGATATGCTTGGAGGAATGTTCTAGGGATTCTAAGAGTTTGGGGGAAGTGGGAAATAAAAAAAAAGAACAAGGGCCGTTCATATATAGCAAAAAGAAATCTGGCCCGACCCGGAAACTACGGCCAATTATATGGGCCATATAAATTATACGGTCCGTATAATTGGATCGTATAATCCCACCAGAGGTTCACTCTCTTCTGGAAGTATTCTACGGACAATTATACGGGCCATATAATTTATACGGTCCGAATAAATGACCGTACAATCCATTTTTTTCGAAAATTACTCTCGTCGATTCTGTCAACCCCCAATATTGAAACTTATTGGCACTCGTATAACACTTCATTAACCATATAAGAGGCCCTATAGCTCCCCCTCAAGACATTACCAAACAAATTATAGCTCACTTGTTGTGAAACCTTCCCAAACATGACTTACATTTCACTTTCTTTGACGAACTTAGTTTCACCGATTCATATGACTTCAAAATCTTATGGCACGCGCTTAAAGTTATCAAATACTCTCCTTAATCGCATAAGGACTTCATGTTCACCTTAAGCTCGCATTAGTCTACTCACAATGCAACAATTTGAAATCTTCGAGATGTAACATTCTTCCCCCTTTAGGAACATTCGTCCTCGAATGTTAGACTCTTGGGGATTCTATAAAAATTTCGCCAGAGTTTCCTCTATAATATGACACTATCATCCTATCACAGCAACTTAAAATATATTGCCTCACAGGGCTACAACAACAACATCGACAACCATGGCCACACACGACCAAGAAAGCATGAAAAAAAGCGTTACATACCTGGGGACAATGGCGTCTCTGCCTGAGTCTCCTCTGGAGGTGGAAATAATTGTGGGTAACTGAACTTTATATCTTCTTCCGCTTCCCATGTCATTTCCTCTCTATTATTATTTCTCCATAAGACCTTAATTGAAGATATATCTTTGGTTCTAAGTCTCCGTACTTGCCTATCTAGAATGAAAATGGGAACTTCTTCATAAGATAATTGTTCGGTGACTTGGAAATCATCTACTGGTACAATTCTGGAAGGATCTCCGATGAACTTACGAAGCATCGATACTGTTATACCCCGCATTTTTGGAGTATGAGCGTGATATGTGCTTCCTCAAAATTGACAATCATGTTGTAGCTACGTAATTTAAACTCTCGTCGATAGTATCGTATCCCGTACTTTTGTACGCTGGATTATTTGTAAGTTGAGATGGGGCCCGCACATCGAGATTTTTTTTTCCGGACATGTGACAAGTTATATGAATCACATACGTGAAGTTAAACACAACTCATGAAGGACACTTGGGACAAATCAAAGTGGAAGCCCTCCAAACGAATATTTTTAAGAAAACGTTTTCGGGTGACCTGGATTCGAGGGGCAAAAATGGTATTATAAGTTTGGAATTTGGAAAATACCAAGATATAGAAGTTGTAGATAATTGAATTAGCTTTCAACCATAGGTCGTGGGTTCCCAGTGACATCGGTACAAGGAGATATGGACGTTTTAAGGTCGAAAGGTCAGTGGACTAGCCAACTCTGTGGGCCAACCGAATTAGGCCCATGGAAAAAAAAAAAAGAGAGAAGATGAAGCCCAATAGAGGCCATTCGGCCATGTCCCATAAAAAAGATCCAAGCCCATGGAATTAAGTCATGTGGTCAATAAATAAAAGACCACTTAATCATCCAAATTCCATAGAACTTTCAAGACAAAGAAAAGAAGGAGAAAAACAAGAAAAACAAGAACAAAAAAAGAAGGCATTTCGGTTTGCCCATGGGAAAATTCACCCCTCAAAATCTTGTTCCAAAAATTACTTTCTTGTTATATTCCTACTAATTCAAGGTTCCTCTACAACTTGGTGTAATTATTTTGGAAGATTGAGCAATAGTTTCTTCAATCTCACACTTTGGACAAGTGAAGAACTAAGGGGAAAAAAGGTAAGAATTAATTCCTTGTTATTATGTTATGAAGGTTTGTTTGTGTTGTAGTTTATGGAAATGAGTAGAACTTATGGAAATATGGAAGTTTGCAAAGTGGGTATGAATATATGTATATAGCCGTGTGTATGGAATGTTGTGTAGTTGAAATGAGTTGAATTTTAAGTTTTATTCTAGTTGTGGTTATTGTGGAATGTATATTGGAAATGAAAGTTGAATGAAAAATTGGATGAAGTTGGAAAATTGGCATGTTGGCCGTGTGGTATATATTGATGAGATAATGTTGGATTTATTTTGTTTAACATGTTAGTTGTGTTGTTGTGATCTTCACAATGTATATGAAGGATATATGAGTTAAGTTGGCATGAAAATGGAATGTAGAGAATTATGTCATATTAATGTGATTTTATGATATTAAGATAATGAAGTTGTTAAAGTGTAGATTATGGTTGTTGGAGATGAATTAGTAAGTAGAAAATGTTGTTGGAATGGTTTTGTTGCATATATAAGAATTTTGGATTGAATATGTTAATTGATGGAATTGTTGACAATTGGATATATAGCTTGGAATGCACTTGGTTTATGTTTGAATGATCTTAAATAAGTATGTGAATATGAAATATTGATATTGGTTTGTAAGTGTAGAGTTGGATTTGGAGTTGTTGCATTATTTGGAAAATAAGACTATTTACGCTAGAATGCGTTCCTAGTCGACTATTGATGTTGTATATATATTGTTGTTGGTGTGGTTGTTATTGTTTTGGCCGAGTTTGAATCTCGGGGGTGTTATATGTATAGGGGAGATGCTCGCCCAAATTTTTATAGACAAGTATTGGTTAAGATTGGAATTCTAAGCCCATGAATAGTAAATTGGTAAACGTGACCATTCGTAGGTTTTGGACGAAACGGGATTGAGTTTTGGCAAGCGTAAAGGGCAAGAAAGGTATGTAAAGCTCTCCCATTCCTTCTCTTGGCATGTCTTAGCTGTACTAGGCTTGAATTTGGACCTTGGGGACAACTCTACTCCTCGGAATTTACGTTCAAAAACGCCCCATTTTCATTCAAGAGAATTGAATTGAAAATTGTGCGAATAGTTAGAAAAATTGTTTGAACCTCTAGAACTTGTGTAAGTGAAATCCGAATACCTTAGAATCTTTATGAATGACGTTATGAAGTTCAATATATGTAATTTACATACGCCACCTCATTTGACCGAGGTAGGCCCACTTTGTCCGGTTATTTCTTATTAATCCGTTTGAACTACTTTTGAATTAAAAATTAAGAGATATTTTAAACTACCTTTCCAACTCCTAAAGATTAACGATATAATTATTTATTTGAATCATATGACCTACTTTGGGATTTGTAACTACTTCAGGAAGATTAGTTTGGTACAAAACTTTCTGATCTCCGAAAGACTCATGCTCTAGTTGTTATCAAATGTTTGCTATAAGATCTATCATCCAAGTTATGATTATCGGGTCTCTCGTAAATGATTTACATATGATATTGCATTTGGTTTCTCACTACTCTATTCGTGGATGCCCTAATGCTTCCCTTCACCGAGCCCGGGCTGTGATATGTTATCACGCGTATTCCATCGCATTGTTCGCCGTGCCTCGGTGAGGCGGTATATATGTACATGGGTTGTGGTGTATGATGTGCCATGTACACACTCTGATATGATATGATATGATATGATATGATATGGCCATCTGATATGCTATGATATGCGCGCATTTCTGATTTGATATGATTTGTTGTGGCGCCAGCGTCAGGGGGGCGACCGGCTTTGTTCGGGCCGGTCCCGCTTGACGGGGGGCGGCTATGGCATGTTTTCTCGCTTGCATCCGTTTATGTTTTATGAGTAAGCATTTCGATACTCCGGTCATTACTTTTATGTTCGCGTATATTCCGTTTTTAGTTATAATTCGTTTTTGTTGGTCTCTATGCTTTTACATACTCGGTACATATTCCGTACCGACCCCCGTTCTTTCTTCGTTGCTTTCATGCCACGCACACCCATATGAGTACTGTGCCTTTGTAGGAGATGTTCCGACCGCGTTGGCAAGCTCCATTTGCTCCGGAGTCTTCGCCGTGTCGCATTATATGCATGTATTAATTACGACCGTTTGTTAGAGACTTTGCGGACGTAGCTCGTGGGCTCCGAATGTTAGTCCGTGATGGCTCCATGCCCGACATGTCATTCAGACATTTTGTAGTAGATTCCCTATGATTACCGATTCTCGCTGATTTGCAAATTACAAAAGAGTGTCTCCAAAAATATTTATTGTACTTGTCATTTTTGCCCAACTAAGAGTCCGGAAGTTTATGTATGTAACGAGCAGTGGGTTCGCTCGGCTCCGAATGTGGGGTCGGGTGCCCATCACACCCTAGCAAAATCAGGGTGTGACAGATACATGGAAGACCGGATGGACTGACTCCAAATCCGAAGGTAGATCTAATTCATAAGCCACTTGGCCTACCTTGCGTACGATCTCATAAGGTCCAATGTACCGGGGGCTAAGCTTTCCCTTTTTGCCAAATCTCATGACGCCCTCCATTGGCGACACCTTCAAGAATACCCTTTACTTGGAACTCCAAGTCTCGTCGACGATTATCTGCATAAGATTTCTGACGACTCTGAGCTGTTAACAATCGAGCCTATATAAACTTGACTTTTTCTATGCCTTGCTAGATCAAGTCTGGCCCTACTAGTTTAGTTTCTCCCACTTTGAACCACCCAATTGGCGATCTGCACTTGCTCCGATATAAAGGCTCATACGGGGCCATTTGGATGCTAGAATGATAACTGTTGTTATAAGCAAACTCAATAAGCGATAAGTGATCATTCCAACTACCTCCAAAATCTAACACACATGCCCGTAGCATATCCTCGAGAGTCTGGATGGTACGCTCATCTTGTCCATCAGTCTGTTGATGAAATGCTGTACTAAGACTCACCTGAGTCCCCAAACCTTCTTGAAAAGATTTCCAGAAATTGGCTGTAAACTGTGTCCCTCTATCGGAAATAATAGATACTGGGACACCATAGAGTCGTACTATCTCTCTGACATAAAGCCTTGCATAATCTTCAGCTGTATATGTAGTTCTGACTGGTAGGAAATGGGCTGACTTTGTAAGTCTATCCACAATTACCCATATAGAATCATATGTATGCTTAGAATGAGGTAAGCCTGCGATGAAATCCATATTAATTACCTCCCATTTCAAAGTTGGAATTTTCATAGCTTGTAACAATCCGCCGGGCTTTTGATGTTCAATCTTCACCTGTAGTCAGTTAGGACATTGAGCCACGAATTTCGCTATATCCTTCTTCATTCCATTCCACCAATATATAGATTTTAGATCATGATACATTTTTGTTGCTCCGGGGTGAACAGAATAATGGGAACAATGGGCTTCTTTCAAAATCTGATGACGTAATCCGGCAACATCTGGAACACACAACCTGCCTCGACATCCGAGAACTCCATCTCCAGAAATTTCAAAGGATGACTTTTCCTTCTGAGTAAGCGTATTTCTGTAACGAACTAGTATGGGATCCTCATACTGGCACTCTTTCACTTCAACTACTAGTAACGAATAGCTGAATTCTGAATGGTAGCTCCTATATCACTTGAGTCCATTACATGAACTCCTAGGCTAGCTAAATGCTGGAGCTCCCAAGCTAACTCTCTTTTCTTTAGTTGAACATTACATGTTTTACCCATAGATCTCTCGGCTACAGAGCGCCCATAACGTTCGCCTTCCCGGGATGATATAGAATGTTAATATCATAATCTTTCAACAACTCCAACCATCGCCTTTGTCGTAAATTCAACTCTTTTTGCTTGAAAATGTACTGAAGGCTCTTATGGTCCGTATAAATATCAATATGAACACCATACAGATAATTTCTGCACATCTTTAATGCATGAATCACCGCAGCTAACTTAAGATCATGGGTTGGATAGTTTTTCTCATGTTTTCGCAATTGCCTTGAAGCATAAGCAATCACCTTACCATGCTGCATCAACACACGTCCCAAACCCAAGCAAACCACAATAAAAACATACCTTGATCCTTCCCCAAATGCGCCGGGGGTTAAATATTCTTTTAATTCCCCTT
>NC_081352.1:8222792-8250690 GCF_029784015.1 Lycium ferocissimum
GCAAATATGAAACTTTCACGTTTTCTAACATATAAATAGTCATTGTAGGGTTTAATAGTTATCGATTGTCATATTTTTGTCTCTTGACTTAGAACAATAAATACTCTTCTAGTTTTTGAAGGTTCAAACATCAATTCAAGTATTATCCAATTCCTCTTTTTCTTCCAAAGTAAGCAATTATGAATTCTTCAATTTCTTATTTCTTGTTCTTCGTCATGAGTAGCTAATTTCCTTACTAGGGTTGTGAACCCAATTGACGGGTGTCCCAGTGATTGGGTTTGTGATTGATATACATATAATGGATTATTAGGGTTTATTTATTCTTCATTCTTCATTCATAATTAATGGTTGCAAACATTGATTAAAGCCATAAACCTTGATTTATTTGGGAAAATAATTAGGGTTGGTAAGAATAAATAACAAGGACTCAAAGCTTTAAACTTTATTTAATAAATTCACTTAGGAATAAGAAGAATTTACTTGGCATGACTAATCGTTCTTCATAGTTACTTTCTTATATTTGGGAAAATCATAGAAAGAGATAATCTTTATTTATTGGGAAATAGTAGAGATTCATATAGAGATTAGGTGCATTCATATAATGATCCATTAGAAGTATATCAATATCAATACCCATGATCATACACTCTATCTAAAGGGGACAACCTTAGTTTCTTTTACCATAAATTCTCAACCAAAGAAATAGTTAGCAATTAGTCACTAAAAACCCAACTTTTACCAAAATCATCGGATTAAGACATTAGACCTAAACATAGCATCCTACGATTTTAGTAACCTTTTCACACCATATTCCATGTAGGATTCGACCCCAACCTTGTTGGGTTTCTATATTTGACAACGTCCGCGTTATACCATTAATAGGTGTAATTTGAGCGTATCAGTGCATTTACTCCCCTAGAAGATATCCAAACCGTATACCAATGAACCGCAATATCCCGTAGTCTATAGGAAGAAAATTCTACCGATTCGACGTCTGAAGCGTGCATTAACCGAAGTGTTCTCAACATCCCTTCAATAAAGCTTTGAGGGTCCTCATTCGGCCTTGACCCGAAGAATTCCGGAGGGTTTAAGCTAATAAAATCACGAGCTCTTGCACTAACAGCCCTATTACCATGACCAGTACCCTGCTGCTGGGCCTGAGCGGCAACTAACTAAGTCAGCAAATGAATGTCCTCTTTCACATCTTGGCCCAAAGCATCTGGCGGTGGAACTGGGGTTGCTAGAGTTGGGGCTGAGGCTCCCTCATGCTCCTCTGAAATAGGAAACGAGTGAGAGGACCGAGATGAAACCTCATTCTGGGACTCACCCTCCTTTATATTTGTCGGCGGTACTCTCTCGCCCGGCCTTTTTTCACATCGTTCTGTCTCTTTTAATTCGCCGTAGCCTTTCTCTTTACAGGCATCTCTGAAATACATAACACACGGCTAAGCAAAGAGAAATCCTTATATCATGGCTCTATCGCACGATCTATGAAGAAAAAAGGTCATTCATTCCTAAATGCCCGCAGCCTCCTGTTTATAAGTGTGGCACGCAACACACCCATAAACAAGACTCTACCGGACACAGCTTATAGACACACCCTAGGACGGAACTGCTCTGATACCACTTTTGTCATGACCCAACCGGAGGGCCATGATGGGCACCCGGAGCTAACCCACCGGGCACCTCTTATTATACTTTCACAATCATATCTGAGCCACATGGCCTACTCCTAATCTCTATGCATCAATAATACACTTTCTATCGGGCTATGGCACTTTTATAACAACATCAACAACTATTCCCATATATATACGCATGCCGACAAGGCTGTCAAAATGATATACAAAATATGAGCCGATAAGGCTAAGAGACATCTAGCTATACACAACTATCTATGAGCCTCTAAGAAGAGCATGTAACATCATATAGACGGGACAGGGCCCCGCTATGACCATATGTATATACACAAAAGAATAGTACCAATGTACCGGCAGCTCCGAATCAAACGGAGCTCCCTCCTAGGATAAGCGACCAAGGATCAAGTCTATCTCCCTGTCCACCTGCGGGCATGAGGTAGCGTCCACCAACAAAAGGACGTCAGTACGAACAATGTACTGAGTATGTAAGGCATAAGCAGTAGCATAGTAATAGCATGAAGGATAACATAAGATAGAAGAGTCATGAGATAGGAGAACCATATATATACCCTTGAGACGTTCATCATATTTACTTACTCTTTTTCAAATGGAAACCTTCCATACATACGCATATATATATCGTAGTACTATACCCGACCATGTAGGTTCGATGTCATACATACCTGGCCATAACAAGGCTCAGTGTTATACATACCCGGCCATAACAAGGCTTGGTCTTATACGTACCCAACCGTGCCGCGTGCGCGCAGTAGATATCATACCCGGCCACCTAAGCTCAAAGATTACCAAATAGCCATACATACATATATATATATATATATATATATATATATATATATATATATATACACGTTGGAGTACATAAGTATCATCAACATCATCATCACTATATCTTTCCTTAGATGGCCAACTATCGTATGATGAGATCAATAATATCATGAGAGTATCTAGACTTAGGAGCTTCAACACTTCTAGAAATATAGGCGTCATGGAAAAGACGGTGAATTTCATGAATAGGTGTACAACAATAGAGTCATGCCTTAAGAAAGAAGGGTTAGTCTTACATACCTTTATGTCTTCTTAGCTACTTAACGTTCACCTCCAAAGCTTGAGAAATCTACATTTAAAATAATTCATACCAAGGTTAATTCTTAAAGACACTCTTAAGTTCAAACTAGAATAATTCACGAGCTAGCGAAAATTGGGCAAAGATTTCCCCTATTTCATCTACTTCTACCAAATTCCAAAACAACTCCCAAACAACAATGACATTATTAACAATACCATAATCAAGAGGCTTCATTCAAGTTAAGCATCATCCAATCCTAAAAACTCCCTTTCAAGGTCATTCATAACAATAGCTACAACACAACACTATTTCACTTACATACAATTCTTCCTCAACATCATTAGCACCACCCACAACAAGATTATACTCATAGCATGCTAAGAATCATAATTCAAATTACTTATGGTTCACAATATCCTAAAGTTCATACTTGAACTCTATTCTCACTTTTCTTCCTCCAACTACATGGTATAACAATCAACAACCTTAGCCATATGTAAAAGATGTAAAATCTTACCTTAATCACTCAAGAACAAGTCTTGGATCAACTTTCACTTTCTTCGACGAACTTAGTTTCACCTATTCATATGACTTCAAAATCTTATGGCACGCGCTTAAAGTTTTCAAATACTCTCCTTAATCTCATAAGTACTTCATGTTCACCTTAAGCTCGCGTTAGTCTACTCACAATGCAACAATCCGAAATCTCCAAGATGTAACATTTATCTTGTAAAGCTCTTATATTTGCTTCTTCGTCCCATGTTTTTAATATGAAATTTTGATAGTGTCCATGGTTGCAGAAATAAATTTGGTTGTGATTTGAGGTAAGCTTTCTAAAATTTTATTCTGTTCTTGAAGTTATAAAATAATAAATAATCGTATTTTCTTGATAGACTATTGCTAATTGAGAAGTTTTAAGCTATGATTTTTGTTTGTAATGTCTTATATACAATTAATAATTTGAAATTGACTTATTTACAATTTTGTACAAATCTTTGGATCGTTGCGTTCTAAAACAATTGTTCATGCTTTCATGCTAGGGCTTGACTTATGTGACACCGTTGCTTTGCTCTGTCTCGATGAGTTATATGTCGATTCATTTGAGATTAAGAATGTGTAGACACTAAAAGGTGCAAGATACATATATTGGGGTCTTTTTTGAAAGTTAAGATTGTTAAGATATATTCACTTTGTAGTCTCAGACCAGGTAAGGTTTATTCTAAGCTCGAGTTGTTACTGCTTGTGCCTAGATGCTTTAATTTTTTTGGTTTGGATTTATATAATGTTTTAATTATAAAAATAAATAAATTATTTTTTATACCAAATCATTGTGAAGGCCAAGTTAAAATCAAACATTAAATTGTATTTGTATTTTATCACAATATGTGTATGTAACCAGTTATATTTCATCTTCTTTATGATGTACCTAAATTAAGCTACCTTATTTCCTTATCGCAGTGAATCGAGGGAAGAATGTGTATGGGAAGTAGAACACACTGAAGTTTCAGTGTGATGCTGTTAGACGCAGAATTTCGATGAAGGTGGACACAAAGATGATTATCCTCAGCGTCATCATTGAGAGATCAATACTTTAGAACCAGTCTACATAAGAGATATTTAGGTTTTATGATTGTCCTAAATCAAGCATGGAGTTAATTACATGTTTCCAGCTCACAGTACCTACGCTTTGATTTACATATGTTCTTTATCATAACTATTCCTTTTCTTTTCCTGTTTTCTTGCTTGAGATTTGATAATGGAAGTCAGTAAACTTTGATTCCACTGTGTGTTTCACTCTCTTCTTTTTCTTTTTTAATTATAAAATGCTTACCATTTTTGGGGTGAGATGGGAAAACTTCATTAAATTGAGTTCATTGCAAAAAGTTCAAGCAAGGTGTAACGATCCGTTCAGTCGTTATAGCACTTTTGACTATTTTGCCTCCATTGATCGGTCCCCAAGCCCTATTAGTATCATTTTGACCCGCAGGGACAGATGGCACGATTCCCGAGGTCATCGGGTGAGTTTGAGTATGACCTTTGGAAAATTGAGCTTTTAAGTGAAAACCATTTGACTCAAAGTTGACTTTTGGGTAAACGGACCTTTTTCGGAACTCCATCGATTTTGAGAGGCCTGGCTGGTCATTTATAACTTGGTGGTAGGTTCGGTTTGATACCCAAGGCACTTGGTAGTGTTTTGGGACTTGGGTTAGAAAGTTGACTTTAGGCCATTGGGGGTTGACTTGGTCAAATAGACCTCCGTTGGGAAATCCGAGCCCGCGAGTGAGTTCGTCGCACGTTTTTATTGATATTGGCATATTTGTTTTGTATCTGTGGGGCCTTGATGATAGTCGTATTTTAGGTGGAGATTGGTCAAAAACAAAAATTTCTGGTGTCTTGTGTATCCGCCGTAGCGACACCAGAACTGCCGTGGCGGTCCTGCCATAGCGAAGGGACTAACGACTATAGAAAATGTTAGGTTTTGGTACCGAGCCTCCGTAGCGGTCGAACAACCGCCATGGCTGGCTCGCCATAGCGGTAATGCTTGCCGCCATAGCGGCCTGTTGGTTTTTTCCTGGGTTGGCCGCTATAGCGGGCCATCTGTGTGCCGTAGCTCATGCGCTGCGGCCGCCCCTATGACTGCCGTAGTTGTTGATAGGCAGATTTTTATCTTTCCTCTTAAGTTAAAACCCTTGTCAATTCATTACTTCATTTCTTTAGCATCTTGGGGCAAATTTGAGAGTTTTTGACCAGATTCTTCATAGAGGTAATATCCTTGACCTTAGAATTCTTTACTTTCCTTCCTAATCATTAATCCATGCTAGAATCAAAGAGGAAAAAAAAGTGGGTTTTCATGAGAAATTCTTAAAATGAGTTTAGACTTCCTAAGTGGAAATTGTTGATGAAATTGACTAGTATAATCCTAGAATTTGATATATTCTTTGTTATTAAGCTTGTATCTTCCATTATTAGAGGTAAATTTGTGAATTGGAAAGTTAGGGTTCATACCCAAAATTGGGGGTTTCATTTTAAATCTCAATTTAGCTTAATCTTGGGTTAATCTAGCAATTGATTAGTGGGTTTTGATCATCTAGACTTGAATTGCATATTCCACCTTAGAATTTCCCGTTTTACCCTTGAGGGCCTGTTTTCCCAATTCTCATAGGTTGGAGTTGATCTAAATTAGAAGTATATCCATATGGGTATTGTTCTTCTTGATTTCTAATGTAGAATTCGAATATGGTTAGACTTTGAGTATTTGAAGGAGCAAAGGAAGGGCATGGCTAAGGTTGACGGTTCGTGGCTCCTGTTCGGCATTCCAGGTAGGTTACGACTTACCTTATGGTTAGACTTCGGTCAGTAAAGCATATGTAGAGTTAGTGATTGTCGGAGACAGCATGTTACACCTTCGGGTATAAAGTTGGGATGGATTCTTAGGTTGATATTGTTGTTGACCATGGCTTGTCGCCTTATTGTGTTCTGTTGAGCTGTTGCTTTATTATGATTTATTAGCTTGTCGCCTCGTGATTGATTCTAGAGTTGATGCTTAGTGTTTGTCTTAGATTTGGAGAGCGTATTTATCATCGTTGAGGTTGTTGGAAAGGGAAGTAGAGTTATGATATGGATATGGTGGTTGAGTTATGTGTCCATGTGTGGCACGATTAATTTGATGTGTGATCATTATTCATTGATATTATGCATTGCACTCATTCTCATATTTCATGATAATTTGATATGAACATTTAGTGACTTATTTGGTTGTGAACCCGTATCTCTCAGTTATTGGTTATTAACTTGTGAATAGGAAGGAATTGAGATTGATCTTGATATTGGGATATGCGTCCATGTGTGGCACGGTTGTCATTGATATACTCTTGTTGGCATTGATATCATGCATGCATTCATACTCATATATTTATATTGGGTTGCACGCCTTAACACATGTATGTGTGTGTATGTATGTGTGTGTGTATGTATATATATATATATATATATATATATATTGGACCGGGTTGCACATTCTGCAACACTTACCTGGATCGGATTGCACGTACAGTAACACCGACTTGGACTGGGTTGCACGTTCCGCAACGCTAACTATTGGATCGGGCTGTGGGCCACAACATGTACATGGACTTCGCGGGTCCCTTATGGGGTCATGACTGTCGGAGCGTAAACATCGTCCGCTCGAAGCGTGTGTGTATCATTGCATTGCATTCACATTTCATTCACTCATACATTTGATCTCTGTTGTAGTTATTTATTGCATTCTATGGTACTCGTGAGCATTGAACCTGGTTGGTTACTGATTTGATATTTGTCGTGTGCTTGATTAATATATATTCGGGAATTGATGGATTCGAGGAGTAGAGACTTTCTTCTAGGTTGAGACTTGAGGATTTGTAGTGACATTGTTGGCTGTGCTAATGTTTATGGTTGTTCTGTCGAATCGTGGAAAAACTTGGCAAGACTTATGTTTAGGTGCTTCACCATAGGCTATGATTCGGTTATGGTTCCTTACGTACTTGAGTTGGTATGACTTGGACTGTGTGGTGTGTCTGATTGCGAGCATGTCTATTCTTGCCTTTCTTTATATACTAGCATCATTTGACGTTAAAATTTTAATTTGTAGATATCTTTTAAAGTTTTCTGTTTTTGCTGCTTTGTTTTTGTAACATCAATCTGATACTTCGAAATACTTCTAAAATATTAAAGTACAAAAACGTACTTGAAAATTAAAGGGAAGTATTTTTCTTAGTTTATATAGATTTTAAAAAAAAATCAAACATCTGAAAGCTCCTCTAATTTCCATTTCACTTAAATGTTTTGAGATTAAAGTCTCCGATAATCCAAGTTGAGTTTTCATATGTTAAATTAATTTCATTTGTTTCTTTGAATTGAATCCATATTGGCTAACTTATTTTATTATCAAAGATATCACAGTAGCATGTTGAAATCAATAAAGTTAACTTACAAATAAATATAAATAATTAAAAGCCTTGATATTACAAGAATATTTTGTAGATTCTTTCAAATTAAATCACAAAAATATACTGAAAAGTCAATAGAATTAATTGTTCTGACATTAAGCTTTCTTCTATCTTCCAAAAGATGCATGTTAAACAATAACATTTTTTTTTACCTTTTCTTAATTTAATAAACCATTTTATGAAATCTATATTGTAATAACTTTTTCATGTTAAACGTAACTATTTATAAAATATTGATTATTCGGCATTTTGCAAAATATTTTTATATTTAAGAAAAAAGTAAAAAATATAATTTTTTGCAATTGTCTAGTATTATTATTGTTTGAAAATCAATTGTATTTTCTTTAACTACATTATTTTTACAAAATTTCTTGGCCTTATCTGACCTCGTTTTATGCTTTCTATTGAGCCGAGGGTCTTTCGGAAACAGCTGTCCTAACTTGGTAGGAGTAAGGTTTGCGTATACTCTACCCTCCCCAGACCCCATGCTGTGGGATTTCACTGGGTTGTTGTTGTTGTTACATTATTTTTACAAACATTTTTAGAATATATAAAAATAATATTTTATAGTTACTCTTTTAATATAGTAAATAAATTTTACGTTAATAGTGTGCGCACATAAAATTTATTAATTAACTACAGTACTTCAGAATTCATTTTTACGATTGAGACGGAGGGGCTGTAATTTACATTTTTGAAGTATTTAACAGTGATATAAGTTATTTATATTTATTTTCTTAATTTAAAACTTAACCCAAACGTAAGTGAAATCCTTATAAATTACTTATGTTCGCCAGCATGTACGACATAAGATTGTAGGAGAAAATTAAAAAGAAATTAATAAATAGACGAATAAAAATTAAAATAGCAAATGATAAATGGTAAATAACATCAATAAACAATAAATAGTATTATAAGAATAATATTTTAGTTCAATAATCAAGCCTATATTAAAATAGAATTGAATGACATGATAACTCTTTATGTGCCTATAATAAATTCTTAAGGAAAAACATAATTTGAAACAAGTTTAATAATATTTCAACATAAAAGATTCAAATATGTATGAGTATGCTTTGTGGGGCCTCTATAAGCTTTTTCATAACATCATCATTTTTAGGGGCATGAAAAAAGTCCTTAAAGTTCTAAAAATTTACCAAAATGTGTGAAGATTCACAAAGCCATTAAAATTTTATTTAGGGGTAAAAAGTAAAAAAAAAAAATTCACGTGAAGAATACAAAAAATGGGTATTCTCCCTTATATATAGTAGTAAAGTAATGAAAAGTAGAAAATAAAATTAAAAATTAAATTTGACCTTAAAAAATAAATTTAGGACCTAGAAGTAATTAATTGAAAAGTTTAACATTAAATTGAAAACTTTTGTGAGGACTACAAATATCACTTGATTGTCCCTTATATATAGTAGTGATGTTAACTAACTATTGTCGGCCTATGATGCTTACTCAGCATGTGTTGTTTGTACTGATGCTACCTTGCTACACCCTTTTCGGGGTGTAGAGTTTGAGGCAAGTTCCGCTTCTACCTCCGAGACTGATTTCCGAGGCCTAGCTTGCGAGCATCGAGGGTGAGCATCTGACGAGTCGCTGCCCGGAGACTTCTCTATCCTTTTCTTTATTTTCTTCCATTTAGATAGATGTGTTAGCATTTGAGACTTATATTTTCTAGACATTACTTATTTGCTCTTGTACAAGTTAGATCAGTTCCTTGGGAGTTGGATTTATATTTCACACTTATGATTACTTATGATTCAGGCTTCTACTTATTCTGCTCTATTTACCTTGTTGTGGTTGATTTGATGATTTGGGAAAGGATTCACCTATCGAGGTGGGAAATGATAGGTGCCCACACGACTAAGCAATTTGGGTTGTGACACAAGGAATCTGAAATTGTAAATTGAGTCCAAATTTTGGAGAAAAAAGGCCGTTAAATTATTGTAATTGATATCAAATTCTTTATACTTTAGGTGGAAAAAAGATTTGATTGAAAGATCGTGTTGGTGAAGCGTAGTCTTCAAAACAAGAAAGTGTTCTTTGAGGGATTTGTACTGCGTATAAGGCTAATTAAATGAAGCACCACACTTTGTTCCTTTTATCCTTCAAATTTCAATGCCTTTGAATCTTACAATTAGTTTTATAACCTAGAGTTTTGTAGTACTTATAATTTAAAAAAATTACATATTAATTGGTTTAAAACATAAAATTAATTCCATCCAATACTTGAATATTTTACCTACCAAAAAGTATGTTACTGTCATGACTCTAATTACCGATCGTGCGGGCACGTACCTTATTATCACTAGTAGGCAAACCCTTACCTGTTATCCCATTAATCACTAGCCAATTTCAACTTCTTTAATCATTTATACTCTAACAATCAATAAAAAGTGAATAAATAAATAGTCTAACCAAGTCATAAATGATAAATAATATCAGTGCGGAAGTCTAAACTATTAAATTTCCAAAATCTAAAATTCATCATACAAGGACTCTAACCAACAATGTCTAAAGAATGAAATATCTGTCAAATATAATAATAAATAATGTCTGGAATGACAGTAGACATCTAGAAAGAAAGATCTTCAGGCGGCATGGCATGGATAGAAGCTCGCCCTCGGATCTGATCAAGCAAACTAGCTTCAAGTTAGAGATGTGGTCTGGGTGAAATCTCTGGAACATAATCTACACTCAAAAAAGGTGTAGCAAACTAGTATCAGTACAAGCACTATGTACTGGTAAGCATCGTAGGTCGACTAAGATTAGTTCACGCATGTAAGAATAGAACCAACAAGATAAATAGATAGGGACATAATACTCAAATTCAGGTCACAGAATATCCCATAACTAAATCACAGCCTAAGATGAAGCTTCTAAACCACAAGTCTGTCCAGTTTCAATAATCTCACCCGATAATCACAAATCCAAGTTCCAACCCTAGGTAAAGTCACTAATCCACAATTTCACTCAGTCAATGATCATATATATACCACAATAGCCGTTTCAACAAACCATACCAAAATCAGAAATAAGAAGCCAGGTGATGATGCTGAATAAAATGTAATGATGTGCAATTGAATGCAATGCACTGGCCAAATACTCCAAACCTGTACACACATGCTAAATGGTAATGTTTTCTCTTTGCAGGGGACCCATGGTGTCCATGTACCACTCGTTCCAGAACGAACCTCAGACCATGAGCTCACAACTAGGCCACATCGTCACCCCCTGTCAAATGTGCCTTAATAGAGGTATATGTTCTATCTCAAAATCTCATCAACAATTCCTCATGATCGAATCACAATGAGTAACTCAAGAACACATTTCAAGGACAGAAACAATGCGATACAGTCATAGTAACACAAGTCATAACAAGACTCACTAATAACTCTGCTAAACCATAGCCTAATTATACAACTATCTCAATCAATCAGTGAAGGGTATATATGAACACCTTCCTTTCAACAATTCCAAACCATTTCCATAATTTATGAACGTATGAATGAAGAAATGGGTGTAAATATGGTAAATCAATGCACTAAAATAACAATGAAGTACAAGAAGTCATAATGCCATAAGTCATATCAAGATTTAGATAAATCGACTCAAATATGGAATGAATCATACAAACCATCTCAGTCAACATAAAGGGTCTATGTCCCTCTTTACTTCCAAATATAACGAGTACACCTCACAATTAAGTCTTGTATCACCAAGGTGCTCTTTTTTCTCCTATATCATCATCAAGACCAAGTCATAATTCAATATCAATGTACATATGGAATGAGAATGCATGCCAAGTATAATACCACCATCAACCATAATTCATACGTCAAGTTTTCATCTGCGTATTATGATAAGTTTATATCACAATTCAAGTCTAAACTCATTATCATTCCTTTCTCCGATGGTATGTGTCACAATAAAAGAGAAATGGGTATAACACGTATGTTATACCCCGTATTTTATATGCTGAGTTTCGCCGTAAGATAGCCGACGTGAAGTTAGTAAGTGAGGTTGTGTCAAGGTTATAACAGATTCTACATGTCTATTCCACGTATGCGGGAGTTTAAGTTATGCGTAACAAGTATCGAGAAGATTGGAGGTTGAATAAACCAAAGAAACTGAGTATGACAGCTGAGCAACTCGATGGTACGCAAGTCGACGGACCCTCGACTGGTCGACGGACCATCAACATGCACCGTTGAATAGCCCTCTGAGAATCAGAGGCTGCCACCATTTGACGGTTGCGAGTCGACGGACTGTCGACCTTGCCGTCGAATTTCAGGCGGTGGAAATTTTTCTCTCTCCTATAAATTAAAAGGGCCACGACTTGGGGTCATTATTTACACCAAAAATCAGAATTCTCTAGACTCCTCAAGCTCTCTCTACTCTCTCTAACTATCCATACACATCCTAAGCTAAATCAAGTGAGAATCAGGCTTTAAAAACCATAAGCTAGCTCATAGATGATGATTGTCCTTGCTTTGAGTTAAAGTTGTGATAGTTTTGGTTGCAAACAAGATTGGGTGAGTTAGGGTTCTTCAAGAATAAGGTATGCTCTCTCTTTATTTCTTATATTGAGTTGATTTGGAGGTTAATAAGTCATGAAGGTGAAGGAAATTATGGTAGGAAAAGTTATGAGGCATTGTGTTGTAGTTATTGATTATGAAAAGAAGTTTTGGGATTGAATTGGGTATAATTGGAACGTAACCTTGTGATTATGCAATTGTTGATGTTATATTGTGGGTTTTAAAATTGTTTTGAAGATTGGTGGAAGTAGAAGATATAAGGAAAATGCTGTCCAATTTTCATTAGATTACCAATCATTCTAGTTTGACCTTATAAGTGTTCCAATGACTTACCTTAGAGCGAATCATCTTGAATGTAGATTACAAGCTTGGGAGGATAGGCGCTAGATAAGTTAAGGAGATAACGAGGTATGTTAAGGCTAACCCTTTCTTTTTTAAGGCATGATTCCTTTGTTGTGAACCTACACACGATATCCATAATATCCTTATTCCTAAAAATGCTAGAAGCTCATGATTCTCAAGGTTCTTATGATATTATTGATAAATATTCTTATGATATTATTAAGCTTGTTCCATGACTATTGATGTTATTCATTGTTGTTGATCTCACCTTATGGTAGTTGTTCTTTCAAGGTGAGATATAGCGATGATGATGATTCCATAATAGAAATCGGAGGTTTATCGACCTTACGTCACTCCGATAGAGTGGTAACGTTTTAATTGGTCTCTCATGCATGCTTTATATATATGTATCTATTTTCTCACACCGAACCGCGCTATAGTCGGCCGGGTATGGCACGTAGATGTGCACATCACTACAGTGGGTACGTTATGATGTTACTCCGGGAGTGGGATGATATGATATATGGATCGGGTTGCACGTTCCGCAACACTAACATTTATATTATATATGTATGTATGAAAATGTTGTTTTTAGAGGCTAAGCATGCATGATATCCGCCTTAAGAGGCAATCAGATGTACAAGTTAAATGGCAATCAGATGTACAAGTTAATTCTCCTATCTCATGGTTCTTCCATATTTTCATTATGTTGTTATTCATGCATTAAATACTCGGTACATTATTCGTATGCGACGTCCATTTGTTTGTGGACGATGCGTTCATGCCCGCAGGTAGACAGGGAAATGGACCAGACCCCTAGGCTGCTTCATCAGCGATTACACAGAAGCGCTCCATTTGTTCTGGAGCTACAGTTTAGCTGGTACTATTCTTTTGTTTACATATGGGCATGGCGGGGTCCTGTCCCATCTTTATGATTCCATGCACTTCATGTAGAGGCTCGTAGACAGATGTATATAGTTAGATGTTCTGTAACCTCATCGGTTCATATTTTTTGTATATCATTTTTGGCAGCCTTGTCGGCTTGTACATATGGGCACAGCTGTTGACGATTATATAGACGTGTTTTTATCTTTGAACTCATGTTCTTACATATTATGATAATTATGAGTTATCTCCCGTGGTCCACCTAGATATGATTATGAGAAGTATGTTACGAGGTGCTCGGTAGGCTAGCTCCGGGTAGCCGTCATGGCCCTCCAGCTGGGTCGTGACAATGTATCGCAACACAATCATTCAGGTAGTAAGTCTAATCACAATAACAAGGCAGCAAGCCACCATCAACAACAACCAAGCTAATAGAATTCCATCCCGAATTGCCACAGTATGAATACAACTAGACCATCGCAATGCTTAAATAACGGCGACAACCCACATAATTAGAAGTCATACCAACCTAGCTAATATCCAACCAAACACCATGTCCGAAGACCTAATCATGCTTTCTCCCTTTAATTCTACACCACATATATGTTTCGCTAATCAAAGACCAACTAAAATAAGCCGTAGCCTACCTCAAATGCAGAACAGGAGCCACGAACTTCTCCACATGAGCCTTCTATTTCCAAAGCTCCTCAGAACAGTCAAAGTCTAGAAATATGATGCTAAGTAAGAGATAAACCTTCTATTCAAACAAGAACAACAATTTGGGGAAGAAGACCCAATTACTTCTACCCTTTTCAGTTGGTTAATTAATCCTTAGGACCATAATCATCCTAATTCTAGTCTCAGTCATCATATTGAACCAGTTAATGGGTTTTCTAATCAATTTAACCCTCCTTACATAGTTTTTCGGCCAAAGATTCCATTTTTATGATAACCCTAGGTTTCAATTCAACAATTTCACCATTTAGTATCAAATTATCATCCTAGAAAGTGATTATATAAACTTCTAGATGAACAATTATCAATAATATCAATAACCCATTCATTATTCTAGGATTTTATAAACTTAGGTGTTCTAACCTTTCAATTCTTCATTAACAAGCTTTTAATGATGCTAGAAGTTATCATGATGAAGAACGAATAAAATTAATGGTGGAAAGTTACCTTGATGAAGGAGTAGTGACCTAGCTTTAGAAAATTCGCCTCAAGGGTTCTTGGGAACTGTTCTTGGAGTTATGTGGGGAGTGACGTCGAAATAAGGTATATAAACAGGGTTTCTGATTTAATGAGCACTGGTGCAACGGTCCCCGCTTCGCTGCAGCGGCCTCGCTGCAGCGAGAACCACTTCCGTTGCAGCGGACCCTTGGAAGTTCGACCTTTCACTGCAGCGAGACACCTTCTCGCTGCAGCGGCTTCATTGCAGCGGGAATCCTTCCGCTGCAGTGATGCCCCTTAGGCAGTGAGCACATAAATTTTACTAAACTTTCACCTGACTTCTCACAATCAATCCGAGGTCCTAATAACACAAGCTAATCATATAAATCAATGTGAAAATATGCAACGGACTCACCCACGACCTCGGAATTCCCAACGAAGGTCATAATTATTTAGTTAACCCCCAAATGAACACACAACAAGTTCAAACAAAACACATAGTTAACCGAATCAAGTTTTAAACCTTTAATTTATGCTTTTTGAGACGTTGTTAGCTCGTTCCTAGCCTCGGGAAGATACTAGTGAGGGTAAAAGGGTCAAAGTCTCCGTAACGACCGGGCGGGTTGTTACAGTCACAATTTATACTATTGAGGGTTGTTTTTTATATTTAAAAAATACATGAATAATTCAACTCATTTCTAGCCATTGATTTAAGATCAGGGGGTTTATTGTCCCATTCAAGATGTGAAGGGGGCATTATTTCCCAAATCCAATATGTTAAGGGGATAAAGTGGGCTTCACTCTATCTTTATCGAGGAAAGCATTTCACAATTCATATTTGATCAATAAAGAACTCTGAATCCTACTGTAAATAAATCCATAAACGAATTCTTTATTAATATGTGTGGTTAAGAGAGTCCTCGAGTGTTTTAACCAATGAAGAGAAAAAGTACATTGTACAAAAACCATTATGTAATTGCTTTTTAATTTTGTATGAAAATTTAAAATTAACAACGAAAAAGTTAGGACGAAGGGATAGACACAAACGAGAGGAAGAACACTACATTACCATGATTAGAATTATATCCAGAACCTTTTTATTTAATTTTAATTCATTACTGTTAATAAAAATTTAAAGTTTGTTTACAAAAGTAATCATAAGTCTCATGCAAAATGAAGCATAAAACTCCAGAAAAACGGTGTTTCAATTTAATTTTTTGAGTTTGCTTTTCATTTTGTCAGGATTAAACGATTGTTTGCTAATTTATTTAATTATTCCTTCGGGATAAAAAATAGTGTTCACTTACACTTTATTTGGATGGTTGTTACATATTGTTTCATAATGTATCGTATCGTATTGTAATTTGTTGTATTGTATCATATTGTATTGTTTTGATTAACACAATGTTTGTATAGATTGTATCGTTTCCCGTCGTTACATAATCTCACAAATCAGCAACTTGAAGGATAAACCTGCAAAAAAAAGTAGAGTACAGAATAGAACTACCATAAAAAGATAGGATAAATGATAACAACACAATAAAATTTAATGATACGATACATTAAAATTTAAGTAACAATCAAAACAAACATTATATTTAAACTAACAACACAATACAATACAATAGGTAATAACCATCCAACCAAGTACGTTAGCCATTTGCACACCCATTAAGAAAATACTAACTCCTAGGCAAAAATAGGTAAATTGACTAAAATGCCCCTACTTAAATAAGTGTTGGGATTTATTTACTTAACACTTTATAAGGGCAAATATGAAAATGTAAGGTTAATTCTTTCTTGATTTGGTAAGCGAACACTCTTTTTGAACAAAAAATAAAGGCTAAGCGAACACTCTTTTTGATCCGGAGGGAGTATTATATAATCATGAACTAAGTATTATGAGTTAGTTTAGGTAATACTTTGCCACTTTAAATTAAAGCTTTTTTCGTCTTAGGTTAAAAAATAGGGTATTTCACAGTTCATGGATTTTCTTAATTAGTGTGTTTCTCTATTTAATATTTCTTTACAATATTTCATTTCCCTTAAATTTCATCTGGAAAAAAAAAATACTACACTCTCAATACTTTTAATTTTTTCAATTATGTATGTACATTTTTACATTTTTTTTTTCAAATTAATTTTTTTTTGTAACGACCCGATTGGTCGTTATTGCATTTTCGACCCTTTTGTCCCTTTCCAGAGCTTGGTTAGCTCCCTTTTGACCATAGGGGACCGTTGCCATGCTTCCCAAGGTGTTTAGATTTGATTTAGGCGACTTTTGTGAAATTTGGGCTTAAAGCGAAAAAGAGTTGACTCAAAATTGACTTTTGGGTAAACGGAGCTTTTTTGAATATCCGTCAATTCCGAGAGGTCCGTATAGTCGTTTCGAACTTTTATGTGTATTTGGTTCGGTTCCCAATGCACTCGGGTGCATTTTGGGGCTTGGGTTGGAAAGGTGATTTTAGGCCGTTGGGGAGTTGACTTGGAAAATGAGATCTCCGTTGGGAATTTTGGCCACAAGTGCGTTCGTAGCGCGTTTTTAGGTATATCTGCATATTTGATTTGTGTCCGAAAGGTTCCGTGGTGGTTCCGGGTGTCGATTTCAAGTTTGGAAGACACCAGAATTTTCTAGTGTCTGGTGAGTGCCATGGCGGTAGGGCTGACTGCTATAGCGGTGGAGCCATAGCGGTAGGTCTGACCGCTATAGTGGTAGCGCCATAGCGGCCCATGGGCAGTGACTGGGGTATTTAATGATGTAAAACCCCAAGTCTTTTCATTCATTATTATTCCGAAAGTGGTTCATCTTGGGAGATTTTCTAGAGGTTTCTTGGGGCAAACTCTTAGAGGTATATTCATCTATCATCTCTACCTAATCTTGATTCTTTGTCGCACCTAGCTATCATTAATTCATGCTAGAATCTTTCTAAAGTTATGAGAACTAAATGGGTCTTGGATTATCTTCCTCTAATAAACTTGTGAGTATAAAACCTTGATTTGATGATGAAGTTAGCGTGGGTTAGCATGGAATTGATGGGTAATGACTGTAGTAACTTGAATCTTCCATCTCTAAGGCTTAATTTGTGAATTAAAGGTTAGGGTTTATACCCAAAATTGAGGGTTTTGCTTGAATTTCGAAATTGGGTGAATCTATGAGTTAATTTAGCAATTAGTTGATGGGTTTTGATCACCTAGTGTTTAATTTGATATTTTACCCCCGAGTTTCCCATTTTGCCCTCGTGGGGCCCGTTTTCCCAAATTCTAGGGTTAGTTTTGACCTAGTTTGAATGATAGCAATATAGGTATCGTTCTTCATGATTTCTACTCAAGTTTTCGAATATGCCTAGACTTCTTAACTTCGTAGGATGTCTTGGGCATGAGTACTTTTCGAGAGATTAGGAAGGGAAAATTGGTATCTAGCATGGTCCTCAGGATAAGGTTGCGATTGGTGCTAAGGTTATTCTTGATATAAGTTAGTTGATGTTAAAGGACGACTCGGTTATTAAGTGAATGCTACGGGCACATTGCTTGATCGGTAAGTTTGATTGGGTTATAGGCTGTGATGAGTTAATAATGACTGATGGAAATGACTTCAAATGGGGGCAAATACGATAAGTTAATGACTTGAGGAGTTACTGGTTGTTCACTTAGATGGGAGGAGAAGGATTGATATTGTTTTATGGTTTGTCGGGCTTAAATGGATGATTAGTTTAGAAGATCGAGTGGATTTGAGCATTTGTTGGTTGATAGTGATAAAAGTGATTCGAAATGAAATATGGGAACTGAAGGGTTACAATGAGGCATCTTGCTATCGGGTTCAGGAGATTAAGGTTCGTAAGACTTGAGGTAAGGTAACATGGGTACGTGAGTTGTGTTTGGGTTGCGGGGGCATTATGTGATGACGTTCAGTAAAAGGGTGGTCGATGAGGTTGATTGATGTCTTCGAGATTAAGAGCAAAAAGGAAATCGATGAAACAAGAGTTAGTGATATGAAAGTTCGATTGCGATTGTATAGTGTAGAGTGGGCTGGAGAGTTATGTATGAGTTGGAATGTTCAGTTATATCATAGACTAATAGAGATTAGTGGTGGACTAAGGTTGGGAACCTTGTATTCATTGTGTAAAAGAATTGGCTAGATCCCGCTACTAATGGTGTTATTACTAGGCTTATATGATTGAATAAAAAGGATTGGCGTGCGAGTGTTTAGAGATGTTCAGATTCGATAATTAAGGTAAGAGATGATTCTTCGAGGACTAGTGATGTTAAAGATTTGAGTAAGGGATTAGTAAACATGGGTACTTGAAATGATAGAATGGACGATGATGGGTTAACTGAGTTAAGTTCGGTATACATTTTGGGAATTGAGTAAGCAATTCGGGCAAGGACGCTTCAGTGAGATACATGAGGATATTAGTGAGACTGTTGTGTGATACGCTGGGTTTAGAGAGTGTTCAATTTCGAGTTGTAAGCGTTAAGAAAAACTCTAATGTGCAGAGTGTGTGGTATGATCCTATCTCCCGGTTTGATTTGGCTAGCTTGCAGAACTTATGATTATGCGGTATTCGATTGAGTGGATTCGAGGACTGACTACTGTATTGATGATCGTGAATTGATTAGAAATTGGGAAATTGACGAGTCGAGAAAAGGTATAGATGATTGTGGATCAATAAGAAAAAGGTACATCTTAGGGATTTCTTGGGTCAGTATGGATTGTGGTGTCGCTTTCTTGCATATTCCAGTTGAGATGTGATTGTCGCGTGAGCTTAAGAAGAAAATTTATAGGAATGGACTATATGGTAGGACAGAGTTCCGTGAGGTTTGCGATTGGTAGCTAGTAATAAGCATATTCAGTGAACCAACATGTTGAGATTTATACGAAGTGGCGTAGTGGTACACCGTTGGAAAAGTTCGTAACATTCTACAGTGAATGAGTCAGTGTGCTTTAAGAGAAAGGATTGTGGAATCCCTATCAGGTGAGGACCAGAATTATATTTTCGACAGGAACCTTGCTCGTGGTAATACAGTGTGATTGCAAGTAATATTGACTAGACAGTTTGGGTAAGAGCTTTTGGTTATTAAAGACTTGGGGTTAATTGCGTGAGATTTCGAGCGACAGTGTAAGAGTGGATACTTTCGGAGAATTTACGGGCATATCAAGGTGGTACTATGAGAGGTTTGATGGTTATGTCATTACTATATGAGGCTTCAGGTTTTGCATCGAAAAGTTCGGGTATGTATCAGATTTGCGTATCGGGTAAAGGTTGAGAAATATGAAGATTGAATTAGTAAGGTATAGTTCTTCGGTACTAAGTTGATAACTGGGATAGGACTCTACTTGTGGAGTCGAAAGTGATGGACAGGATTTGTTATGCGTGGTATGGCTGTGATTGGTTTCGAAACTCGGAGTCGGTTCTAATGACTATTAGTGGTTTTCGAGAGTTGTGCATTCATTCAGGGTCAGCATGGTTCGAGTTAAGCTTAATGGTCTATGGTTATATTTCCAGAAAGATATTTAAAGATTCGATGCGTTTCTACGTATTCGAGGTAAGATAGACTTACCGAGCTTTGTTAGGATTTCCTAGTGGATTTGATGATATTTTTTTAGAACAGTTACTTGGACAAAATAATGGTATACAATGAGCCTAGTACAAATTTGAGGAGGAACTTTGTTCGAGAGGTTTTTATAGTGACCAGTTGATCGGATTGTTGATGTTGACATATACATTGCACGCATTATTATGATATTCAGTTGATACACTGTTGGTACTTGATGAAACATTGTGATGAGCTTGGCTCAGTTTTTAAATGAGAATGATGTGAGAGTTCGATAACCAATGTTTGTCCCGGAATCGTGGATTAAGTGAGTGCATGGACTCCGCGGGTCCTCGAGGGTGGTGCCGGTGAGAACCCCCGTGGGCAAAGATCCGGGACGAGTGACACTTAGACTTCGTGAGTCACCTTGGGTTGTGCTACCGAGGCGTCGATACTTCCATTCGGAGTACGTGTGTACACAACATTGCATTGCATTTGCATTTATACATCATTGCACTGCATTGCATTATGGCTTATATTATGATGATCTGGTGATTTACTTGTGTTGTTGGGCTTGGATTGGATATATTGAGACTTGGCACACTTGGGTTTAGATGTTCTATTTAGGCGATGACGGATACTTGATTCTGATTGTGTTTGACTTATACTTGTTGATTTATCTACCTATCCTGCTTTATTGTCTGAATTATGTTAACTATATTTAGTCGGCCGATGATACCTACTAGTACTGTGGTTTTGTACTGACTTGCACTTGCTGCATTCCTTTATGAATGCAGAGTTCCAGGTTGCGTCTGCTTCCATCTCCCGTGGCTGATAGTCGCCGTCAGCATAGCATCGAGTTTCCAAGGTGGGCACGAGTCTTTCGCTGCCTTAAAGACTCCTCTTATTATTATGTCTTACTTTCTACTCTGAGACATAGACATATTGATGTATTATTATATTCGAGACCTGCATAATTTCACTTAGATGCTCTTGTATGGCTTAGACCGTAACCTTGGGGGTATGGGTTATCTTTCAAGTGTGCGACTAAATTCTTCAATGGTACGTAGTCAAATGTTAGAAAATTCATTTCTAATCAATAATGCAATTAAGAAGTTCGATACCCTTGTTTCAATTATTCCTTTGATTGGATCATTCTTATTTCCGCATTATTTCTATTTTATATTATTTTGAGACTTGCGTAATTATTCTTTTCTGATTGATTGATATATTTATTTATGTCTTTACTTATGTTAGGTTGAGGGTTCGCTTACCGAGGTGAGAAAGGTAAGTGCCCGCACGACTTAGTCGAAATGGGTCGTGGCAAATTCTTATGTATATATGTTTGTTAATAAGCAAATATTAGTGGTGAAAGAAATTAGAAATAAAGAAAAGTTAATTCTAGTATAATGTTAAATGTCAAATTGGTAAATTGCAAATGTAAAGTAAAAAGGATGACATAGTAGAAAATAAAATATATTCTAAATGAAATGTCATTATTTTTTTGTTACACTTATTTTAACAAATGAAAATGTTCAATACTCTTTTATACATTAAGTTACTTCACTGCTAAATAAACATGAATTATCGACGAAAATTTAAACAGTAAAATTTTTCGCTAATATTATTTAGCGACGGATTAATTAGCAACAAATTATCAAAAAAAAAAAAAAAAGCTCTGAGCAATTTGAAGTTCGGACCTAAGTCCAACTTTTTTCCCTATATAGTGTTTGTTATCAAATAAGGTTACGGGTTTTGTTCACGCGCAAAGTGCGTACACTAAACTAGTATATATGTATTGTGTCTATTAGAATCCTTGTTATATGAATTTTGTAATTCTTTTATTCAATTTTAGTTGATTTCGAAGTCTTAATATTACAATTCTACTTTTAAAGGGCGAAAAAGTTGTTCAATATTTGAAGGATATTTTGGTCAACCAACATTTATATTCACGCTGTTAAAATAATATTGATTATTACATCTTTAATTTAGAACCGCAGGATTCAAAAGTCTCTCTTTATTTTTTAAACTCCGTGCTTAGCCAAACTAAGACACTTAAATTGTGACGGAGGGAGTGCCAAGATTTTAACCTAAATAGCCTTATACAAAAGATATAAAAGAACAAAAGGGCCAAAAACAACTCTTAACATATGGAAAACATCTCACAAATACCCTCCTTCCACCTATTGGTTTGAAAATACCGTCAACCTTTGTTTTCGGTTCAAAAATACCCCTCCTTCCACCTTTCGATCTAAAAAACCCTCATTCTTTGTTTTTTGTTTAAGAATGCCGCTCCTTCCACTTTTTAATCCAATAATATCTTCAACCTTTGTTCTAGTAGTCTTGGCTAAAGCAGAAGAACCTTCTAATGAACCAACTAATACTAATATTATAAATAGTAGTATTAGTACTAGTTATGATAATATATTAATACTAGTGATGTCGTCCACACGAAGACACCGTCAATGAATTTACAAAATGATGTTCTTGAAGATTTTGTTTGGATATAAGATATAACAATTTTCATATACAATAAAGACTAGTTTTTTCAAAAACTTAGTAACCTAATATGTAAGTTTAAACATTCAAGGCAAACGCAAAAAAGGTAAAATTTCAATACATAACAAGCAAAAAACATCACTTACATATGAAGTTCTTTAAACAGAATACACAATTCATATGAAAGTACTGCATCTAGCTGATATCGATGAGATAATATTATTGTTCACTAAGAACTTAGATAAGCATTACAAAAGACAATTATTATTGTGATGATAGAAATAACACCTTGAAACAATAGAGCAAATATGGGTATATGGTGCATAGGAATTGTTTACCCGGTAAACAGTTTAGTTGAATTTGTGTTCATGGTCAAGGACACGTGGATCAAAATGATTAGTAAATCAGTAAAGTTGTCACACCCCACCCCCTAATAGGGCATGATGGGCACCCGACCCCTTACTTAGAGCCTAGCGAATCCGCTGGTTCTTGTTATACTTATAATCTCACTGGACTGGTAAGTCATGAAATGAAATGCATGACGAAAGCTTTTCAAAAAGATTCTTTTTGTCTTCCTCAAATCAAGTAAAATCCGTAATCATATGAACTCTGTAAAGTAATGCATAATGATACATCGGCTTACATAGCTGCTTACAAGGCTGACGTACTGTATACATGACTCTGTCTGCAAAAGTCTCTAACGTAAGATATGATATCAAAACCTAAGTTGGGACAGGACCCCAACATACCCATAATGTATATGAATCAGCTCATAAGGAAATACTTCGACGCGGCATCACTCCGAACGGAATGGAGTTTACCAATCCAGCTGATAGCCTGGAACATCCTATAGTCAAACTCCTGGATAACTTTCCTGCAAAGCAATATGGGGCTGTGTGGCATGAAACACAGCGCTGTCACGACCCAACCCCGTAGGCTGCGACTAGCGCCCGAGCTGGACACTCATACATACACCTGTCAACCATAATCAATCTGACACTAAACATAATACGGAAACTTATAAAACAATCGTCGTCCCAAAATTTTCACATGTATATATCAAGGCAACCTGTCTCCTGGGGAGTTACAAACATCAACAGATAACATGGAACACAAGCCGACAAGGCTGGTTATAACGCGTGGAATGCCTAACTATATATATACATGGCCGACAAGGCTGCCACTACATACAACATCCCAAAACATATATATATACGCAAGCCCACAAGGCCGCCACTACGAATGGGAACGTCCCAAAACATAAGTCATGCTAACACGGTTGACAACATATATATACAACCCACTCATATGTCTACGTTCCCAAGAGTATCAACAAGTAACATATGACGGGACGGGGCCCCGCCGTACCCCGGATAAACATATATATACATCAAAAGGATCTGTACCAAAAGTCTAGGCTCCGGGACAATGGAGCACTCCAAGATAGCTGAATAGAAATCCTAAGCTGGCGGATCACCGAAACGAGAATCTGCACCTGCGGGCATGAAACGCAGCCCCCGAAGAAAGGGGGTCAGTACGAGATATGTACTGAGTATATAAAGCATGAAATACAATAAGAAAGACCATAACTGAAGTAGAGATTCCAGGAGGCAAGTATGATAATCTAGAAACCACTGTACCTGTACCTTATGAAATAAAATTATGCATGTCAATATCATATACCATATCCGGCCCATTACGGACTCGATGAATCTGTCATATACATGTATATCATACCCGGCCCATCATAAGGCTCGGTATCATCATCACATCATCATATTATCATATCATCATATCATCATATATATATACCGTACCCGGCCCTCTAGTGAGGGACTCGGTGAACAATGCAGTGAAACTGTGCACGAATACATACCCGGCCCGGGACTCGGTGAAAGATGTAATAACACTATGCACGAGCAGAGTAGTGAGTAACCATATGCAACTAAGTCATCATCTGAGACTCAATGGATAAGTAGACTAAATAACACTCGAATATCAAGACGATAGTCATGTTAAGTATCCTTTGAAAGTCACTATGAACTATATCAAACAAAGCCTCAGGGATCGTAGACATGTATCAAGATAATACGAAACAGCTTATGAAAGTTAAGGACATTAGGAACTTTTGCATACCAACTACTATCCAACGTATAGAAGACTCGAGAGGCAGAAGCTCAACTACTTTAAGAGTTCCAACATCAAGAAGTGAATAAGAATCATAAATCACACTCGGAACTTATGGATGGAATTACCCCAAAGCTCATATCGTACATTACTTATACCTAAGACATGCCAAAAGAAAGAAGGGATAGCTTTACATACCTGTAGCGTTTATTCGCAACACAACACGTATACGCTGCCCAAAGTGTCTCAACCTATATTAAGACGTCAAGAACTATGGTTAAGCTACGGGAAGGTTCAAAACGTATTCTAACGTTAGTGATTCCCTTCTAGAAAATTAGACGACGTTTCCCTTATATTCAAACCAACCACATAACAACTAAGCCAACATCAATAACCACACGTTCAAGTACTATACGAGGCTATTCAAGACAAGACTCGAGAACACTCCGAACAGCCCGCACAACATTCCAAACAGTCCACATTTACAACATTCGATAATAATCCACATACGACTACGACATATTCAAGTTATTCTTAATGATCCATAGTCATAACATTTTCATCTAAACAACCCTATAACAGCCCAACCAACATACAACACAACGTATAATCTTAATTATCATTAATCTTCCAAGCTCAACAAGAACAACAACAACATATAAAAACAACCCCTAACTAGCAACATAAGGATGCCCGATAACCTCACGAATGTCTACGGACATGCCAAACAAACCACCTACGTTTATTATACATTACTTAATACATCCCTTTCATCCAAATTCATGAACTACACCAGCAACCACACGACAACAACATCATCCATTTATATGTAAGAAAACTACATTATCATCACATTAAGTTCTACAACAGCCCACAAACAATTACAACTTCAACTTTAATCATTTAATTCCTTCATTCTTATCACATAATCCATGACAACAACAACCAAAATATTAATTAAAATCAATTCACCATTTCCTTGCAAAACAGCCCCCTACGGCTTCAACAATGTTTCAACACCAACACACATAATTTCATGGATTCAATACACATCCACCAACATTATACAAGTCTAAACCACCTCTAAATCACATAGAAAAAGATTAAGTCTTACCTTAACAAATTAGCTCCTTAATTTGCTGAATTTGGCAACTTCAATTAATAATCACTCTTGCTGCCTTCAAGGATCAATCCACGTTGCTATGCACCTTCCAAAGGGTTGGAATAACTTGAGAAAATCATTTTTTGATCACAACTTTCATGCTCCACCATGGACAGCCATGGCCGAGAGCTTTCTCTCTCTATCTCTATGATTTTCTTAAGGTTGAAGATGATCAAATGAACTCCCTTAGTCATCAAATGGCTATTTATATGATGCCTAGGATAGGGACACGTGCCCCACTCAAGGCTTGAGCCAATCAAATTTGGCCATGCCATGGGTGGGGTCCACACGGCCCACTAATGCCTAATTAGTGAATATTTAATCTTAATCCCCACTTAATAATCTAATCATGATTAATTAATCCCTAATCTCCATTAATATTTCCATACCAATTAAAATTTATAAGCAACTTCGTGTATTAATAAAAATCGGAGGTTAAAAGTCTCTACCTCGTATCCCAAAATAGTCTTGTCCTTAAACTTATCGCGATTAGCTTAAAATATCCCAAAGGGACGGCAGTACGAACAATGTACCGAGTATGTAAGGCATAATCAATAACATAATGGAAGCATGAGAAATATCATGAAATAGAAAAAATCATAGGATGAAAGATCCATTTATACCTCTAGCGACGTTCATCATATTTACTTACCCTCTTTCCAATGAGAAACTTTCATTTTATACATTTATACGTATAGTAGTATCATACCCGAACATAGAGGTTCGATGTCTTACGTACCCGGCCATAATAAAGCTTAGTGTTATACGTACGTGGCCCTACCAAGGCTCAGTGTTATACGCTTACCCAACCAGGCGCGTGCGCGATAGATATCATACCCGCCATATATTTCGGTGTTACATAATAGTCATACATACTTATATATATATATGGATCCATGTATATATATATATATATATATACACATACATAGGTGTTCTTAAGTCACGTCACCATCATCATCATCCTTGTCATTATTACTATTATCATCATCACTTTGAAGAACTTTCACCGAAGGTATTTCAAAATATCGAAAGTCATGAACATTCTAGCATTTCTAGGAATAGGATGTTTCGAATATCTTAGATGGCATTCCTATAATTCATATCGCCATCATAATCGTTATCATTATCGTCACAAGAAACATTGTCAACAATATCAAGAGAATCTCAAGGGTTATGAGCTTACAACATTTATAGGAATAGGAATAGCGTGAATATCTCGTATAAACGCAAAATGAGGGAGACATGCCTTTAGAAAGAAGGGTTAGCCTTAAATACCTCTTTGTCTTCTTAAATACTTAACGTTTACCGTCGAAGCTTGGAAAATCTACATTTAGAAGGATTCATACCATAGTTAAGCCTTAGTGATACTCTTCAATTCAAACTAGAATAATTCATGAGTTAATGAAAATTGGGCAGCATTTCCCCTATTTCATTGACTTCCACCATATTACCAAACAACTCTCAAACAACCATAATAACATCCACAATATCATAATCAAGTAATCACATTCTATTAAGCCTTCAAAATTCATCCTTATATTCAACTTATACTAACAACTACACATCAACCCTTTGCATATTTTCATACAACACTTCCTCATCATCATGATTGCCTTCCATAACAAGATTATACCCATATTATACTAAGAATCATAACTCACGTTAGCTCACTACTCAAAACATCATAAAAGCTACATTTAGATCTCCTTTTCTACTTTCTTCTTCTACCCAAGTTGTTCAACAACCAAGCATTCTTGTTAACATGAAATAATCATGAAAACTAACCTTTTATCTCATAAGAATGGGCTTTGGAGTAAGATATCACCTTGGGTGAAAACCCTAGCTTCAATACTCAAGTTGTTCTTGAAGTCTATTAACCCTAGTAAGCCTTCCCACACATGAACACCTTA